>NC_045440.1:85243114-85326263 GCF_002776525.5 Piliocolobus tephrosceles
CAAATGGCTTCACAAGGTTGAGACTCAAAGAGACAGACACAGTAAGAAGTTCTTTTTTTTTTATTATTATACTTTTAAGTTCTAGGGTACATGAGCACAACGTGCAGGTTTGTTACATACGTATACATGTGCCATGTTGGTGTGCTGCACCCATTAACTCATCATTTACATTAGGTATATCTCCTAATGCTATCCCTCCTCCCTCCCCTCACCCCACGACAGGCCCTGGTGTGTATGTTTCCCTTCCTGTGTCCAGATGTTCTCATTGTTCAATTCCCACCTATGAGTGAGAACATGCGGTGTTTGGTTTTCTGTCCTTACAATAGTTTGCTCAGAATGATGGTTTCCAGCTGCATCCATGTCCCTACAAAGGACACAAACTCATCCTTTTTTATGGCTGCATAGTATTCCATGGTGTATATGTGCCACATTTTCTTAATCCAGTCTATCATTGATGGACATTTGGGGTTGGTTCCAACTCTTTGCTATTGTGAATAGCAAAGTAAACATACGTGTGCATGTGTCTTTAGAGCAGCATAATTTATAATCCTTTGGGTATATACCCAGTAATAGGATAGCTGGGTCAAATAGTATTTCTAGTTCTAGATCCTTGAGGAATCACCACACTGTCTTCCACAATGGTTGAACTAGTTTATAGTCCCACCAACACTGTAAAAGTGTTCATATTTCTCCACATCCTCTCCAGCACCTGTTTCCTGACTTTTTAATGATTGCCATTCTAACTGGTGTGAGATGGTATCTCATTGTGGTTTTGATGTGCATTTCTCTGATGGCCAGTGATGATGAGCATTTTTTCATGTGTCTGTTGGCTGCATAAATGTCTTCTTTTGAAAAGTGTATGTTCATATCCTTTGCCCACTTTTGGATGAGGTTGTTTTTTTCTTGTAAATTTGATTGAGTTCTTTGTAGTTTCTGGATATTAGCCCTTTGTCAGATGAGTAGATTGCAAAAATTTTCTCCCATTCTGTAGGTTGCCTGTTCATTCTGATGGTAGTTTCTTTTGCTGTGCAGAAGCTCGTTAGTTTAATGAGATCCTATTTGTCAATTTTGACTTTTGTTGCCATTGCTTTTGGTGTTTTAGACATGAAGTCCTTGCACATGCCTATATCCTGAATGGTATTGCCTAGGTTTTCTTCTAGGGTTTTTATTGTTTTAGTTCTAACATTTAAGTCTTTAATCCATCTTGAATTAATTTTTGTATAAGGTGTAAGGAAGAGATCCAGTTTCAGCTTTCCACATTTGGCTAGCCAGTTTTCCCGGCACCATTTATTAAATAGGGAATCCCCGTTGCTTGTTTTTGTCAGGATTGTCAAAGATCAGATGGCTATAGGTGTGTGTTATTATTTCTGAGTGCTCTGTTCTGTTCCATTGGTCTCTATCTCTGTTTTGGTATCAGTACCATGCTGTTTTGGTTACTGTAGCCTTGTAGTATAGTTTGAAGTCAGGTAGCATGTTGCCTCCAGCTTTGTTCTTTTGGCTTAGAATTATCTTGGCAATGGGGGCTCTTTTTTGATTCCATATGAACTTTAAAGTAGTTTTTTCCAATTCTGTGAAGAAAGTCATTGGTAGCTTGATGGGCATGGCATTGAATCTATAAATTACCTTGGACAGTATGGCCATTTTCACAATATTGATTCTTCCCTTCCATGAGCATGGAATGTGCTTCCATTTGTTTGTGTCATCTTTTATTTCGTTGAGCAGTGGTTTGTAGTTCTCCTTGAAGAGTTCATTCACATCCCTTGTAAGTTGAATTCCTAGGTATTTTATTCTCTTCAAAGCAATTGTGAATGGGAATTGACTCACGATTTGGCTCTCTGTCTGTTACTGGTGTATAAGAATGCTTATGATTTTTGCACATTGATTTTGTATCCTGAGACTTTGCTGAAGTTGCTTATCAGCTTAAGGAGATTGTGGGCTGAGACGACGGGATTTTCTGAATATACAATCATGTTATCTGCAAACAGGGACAATTTGATTTCCTCTTTTCCTAACTGAATACCCTTTATTTCTTTCTCCTGCCTGATTACCCTGGCCAGAATTTCCAATACTATGTTGAATAGAAGTGGTGAGAGAGGGCATCCCTGTCTCGTGCCAGTTTTCAAAGGGAATGCTTCCAGTTTTTGCACATTCAGTATGATATTGGCTGTGGGTTTGTCATAAATAGCTCTTATTATTTTGAGATACGTCCCAACAAAATTGATAGAATGCTAGCAAGGCTAATCAAGAAGAAGAGAGAAGAATCAAAGAGATGCAATAAAAATTGATAAAAGGGATATCACCCCCGATCCCACAGAAATACAAACTACCATCAGAGAATATTGTAAACACCTCTATGCAATAAAACTAGAAAATATAGAAGAAATGGATAAAGTCCTGGACACATTCACCCTCCCAAGACTAAACCAGGAAGAAGTTGAATCCCTGAATAGACCAATAACAGTCTCTGAAATTGAGGTCATAATTAATAGCCTACCAACCAAAAAAAAACATGTCCAGGACCAGATGGATTCACAGCCGAATTCTACCAGAGGTAAAAGGAGGAGATGGTACCATTCCTTCTGAAACTATTCCAATCAATAGAAAAAGAGGGGATCCTCCCTAACTCATTTTATGAGGCCAGCATCATCCTGATACCAAAGCCTGGAAGAGACACAAGAAAAAAAGAAAATTGTAGACCTATATCACTGATGAACATCGATGCAAAAATCCTCAAGAAAATACTGGCAAACCTAATCCAGCAGCACATCAAAAAGCTTATCCACCATGATCAAGTGGGCTTCATCCCTGAGATGCAAGACTGGGTCAACGTATGCAAATCAATAAAAGTAATCCAGCATATAAACAGAAACAAAGACAAAAACGACACAATTATCTCAATAGATGCAGAAACGGCCTTTGACAAAATTCAACAGCCCTTCATGCTAAAAACTCTCAATAAGTTAGGTATTGATGAGAGGTTCTTGAAACAGTTGCAGTCATAAACCAGTGGCAACATTTCATGTATTTATAAGGGCCACTTAGAGGGCCACTAGCTAACTTCTGCCCTTTTCAGTCATATCTGCATGCTAAAAATCACCTCCATGAGAGACTTCACTTTTAAAACTCATCAGCAATTTAATATGTAATATGTAGGTTCAATTCTAGTGTTTCCAGGAAATAATTAGGGTAAATTTAGTCTAAAGTCAGATCAAATCAAAGCACATAATAAATAGTAGTATTAATAAGAAAGTAATAATAGGTGCATTGTTGTGTCGTTTTTTGTATTGCTTGGAATATTTTTTTCTTTCGGTGCTCATTTCACCAAAACACAGAAATACCTCTTTTACAAATTAGTTAAGAAACGCTAAACTACATTAAAGTATAGCTACTATTTTCTATATTAATTGGAGGTACAAGTGGAGACAGAGGTCATTTTAGGGTTACTCCTTTCTACTGAGGGTAATGGTTTTATCCAGTCCATTCAAGCAATTTGTATAACAAAGATGTAATAGCTGCCATGTGCTATAGCCTTCTCAAGTAAGGAAGAAAACTGAATGGGTCTTTTGGTATCTCATATTTAATTAATGTTCATTATTTGGAATGTAAGTTCCCATAAGGCAAGGGAAGCATATCATATATGAGAAAGAGAATTTTAAAAAGCTTGAATGTTATGCGATAATCTAGTAGCATATGCAGTCAAATTCAGGGTATCTTTAAAAGTCACTATAAGTTGCCGGTTACTAAATACAATAGATCTAGAAGATAAAAGAGTACTGCATAGTAAGCACTGAGCATAAATGGTGAAATCACATTACATTTATAGATGTAATAAACTTCTAGTGTTGCTTCTTTTCAGGTAATGAGCTTGTAATTTATTATTTTTCTAAATATTTTAGGTCTTTCAAGAGCAATACCTCTTATTTTACTCTATTGAAATTATATAATTAATATGGGAAAGAATGATTCAACTGCATAGTGATACTAGAATTATACTGGTGAATATAGGTTAAATTACAAACTAATTAATTGGAAATTTATGGACTGGTGGCCACTAGTGCCATGGCACACTGAATGCTTTAGTAAGCAATTGCATTATTCAACAGAAGTCCTAGTGGGAGTGATTGACAAATGTGGGATGCATGTCTCCTATTATGAATACAGATTATGAATCAGAGGTAGCATTTTTACTTTATAGTTCATGATTGTATCTTGTGAAATATATTCTTTGTTGTCTAATTTAAACCTGCTTTGTTTTGGCTCTCTGTTCTTTCAGTTTCAATTCCATTATCTACTTTAAGTTATTTGGGAATGATAAACCACATGCTGTCAATGACAGGAAAACACTGCCCATTAAATTTAATTAATCGTTCAGACTGATTTGCAATGGCTGAGTAATATCAAAATGGCTTCAGTAACGTATGTAATGTGTAGAAAATCTAATTATAATTTTTAAGAAAGATCATCAACTCTGAGTGTGATATAATTATGTATGGTTAATTTTTTTTTCTGTTTTTATAAATATTTGCTAGGAGAAATAGGTTCTAATATTGTGGATCATAGGAAAAAATCCAAATATATTATTAGAAAATGTATTTAAAACTAATAATATAGAAGTTTAATTGAAACTCATTATTCAATTATTAATATTTTTAAATTATAGTAGAAATGTTTATCTTTTGACATTTCCAAAATTTTAAAGAGTAAATTAGGGTAAAGAAACTAGTTTTTGAGTGTATAATTTTACTGTTGGAATGCCTCAATTGTAATAGACATCTCCTTATTGTTCATAATAATACTGCTATGGACAAAAGCCACAGGCAGAGTGTTGACGTCACATGAGCAGTACTGCGTGAAGGTAGGACTGAGTGCTCACCAGCAAGGGACTAAATCTTTGGATTCTTCACAAATCCAAAGAGCAAATTGTCTCTTACACCTGCACATATGAGGACCACCTCTAAGATATGCGTTGTGATCAATGACAGGAAAGTAAAAAACTAGTCACTCTGTGGGAAGGAAGAGGGAGCACAAATAATGGTCAATGGACGTGGTGATGGTGGAACTCATTATAAGATACAAGCTTCAAAGGTGCTCTTTGAAAGGTTTTTGATAACACACACAAGACAAAGGCAAATATAGATTAGAACAGAGTTTAAGATGTATTTTAAAGCAAAGATCTTCAAAGTAATTATTCAGAGAAAAAAGGGGAGAATACTGATATAAGAGCTGTAAGGAGATTCTTATGTTCAAAGGAGTGCAACATGAGGAAACTTTCGGCTTGAGGTTTCGATTAACTAGTGATATGAAATTTGTGTGTGTATGTGTGTATATGTGTATGTGTGTATAATTGTCACATCTTTCTATAAAACATTACACATTGTACTGTCCTAAGGATGACACTGAGACACTATAATATTTATACTCCATGTTTTGTTCCACACTTTTTATTCCTACTTTTTAGTATTAAAAATGGGGAAGTGAAATAAATTTCTTACACATTTCTTAAAATTTTGCCAGTAGGTAAATAATGTTAAAAAGTAAGTAAATGTTAAAAATTTTAAATTAATTTGTCCTGAGTCTAACAAATTATAGTGAATAGATTAACTTAGTGGTAGATCAAGGGATCTTCAATAACATCTAAAAGATGGAAACTAAAAGTATGAAATTCTTAAAACATAGAGAATATTTATAATCTGCGAATTACGGAAAGATTTTTTAAGAACAAGAAAGTGTAAAAATGTCAAATAGAACTTGATAAAATTAAAAATATTTGCTCTTTACAAGATACCACCAAGAAAATAAAAACAAGCTTAAGAGTGAAATGAAACATTTTCAAAATGTGTATCTGATAACAGACATTAAAAAAAAAGGTGAAGAGCTATTGCCACTAAAATACAAAATGATAACACAATTTAAAAATGGGAAAAATATTTGAATAGGCCTAACAAAAATATACAAATGGCAAACAAACACATAAAGTGTACTCAACATCATTAGGCATTAGGAAATATACATATTAAATTCACATTGAGTTACAACTACAAACCCATGAAAATAGCTGAAATTGAATACCAAGTATAGGTGAGCATGTGGGGAAACTAGGACCCTCATGCAGTATTGGGAATAGTGTGAATCTGGTAGCCACTTCAGAAAATAATTTGTGTGTGTGTGTGTGTTTAACATTCTGTCCAGCAATTACATTTCTAGGATCTAGGCAAGAGAAATGAAAACACATGACCTATAAACGCATCTTATAGGTCAATGGAATAAACCTACATGGCCATCATCTTGTGAATGGATGAATAAATGTGGTGTGTCCATATGATGGACTACTACCCAGCAGTAAATGGAACGAACCATTGACACATGCGACAACATGAATGATCTCAAAAGTATTATGCCAAACAGAGGATGCTAGACACAAAAGACTACATAGTACATTATTCCACTGATATTGAAGTTTTAGAAAAGACAAAGCTATAGAGACAGAAAGCAGATCTGTGCTTGGAGTAGGAGTGGGGAAAGGCTGTAAATGGGCACAATGCAATTTGGGGAGTTATGAAAGGCTTTTAAAATTGTATTGTGATAATTATTGCACAACTATTATGGTACTAAAATTGGATTGTATGCTTAAAATAGATGAATTTTCTGGTAGTAAATTATCTCAGTAGAGCTCTAAACTATTAGGCTACCACTATAATGAGAATCTGAGGTTATTTTCTTTTTTTAGTGAGCAAAGTGTGTACATGTTTTTTTTGTTTCTTTCTTTTGTTTTGTTTTTGTTTTTTTGGAGATGGAGTTTCACTCTTGTCGCCCAGCTGGAGTGCAGTGGCTGAATCTCGGCTCACTGCAACCTCCGCCTCCCAGGTTCAAGCAATTCTCCTGCCTCAGCCTCCTGAGTAGCTGGGAATACAGGCGCCTACCCCCACGCCCAGCTGATTTTTTGTATTTTTAGTAGAGATGGGGTTTCATCATGTTGGCCAGGCTGGTCTCGAACTCCTGACCTCAGGTGATCCACCCACCTCAGCCTCCCAAAGTGCTGGGATTACAGGTGTAAGCCACTGCACCTGGCCAAGTGTGTACATGTTTAATTGAAAGAGACACACTGAAAGGAAAAGCATCCATCTCGAGAGAAGACTAGCAGGCTGCTGTTACCTGCGAGATTTCAGAAAGTGGCATTTATTAACTTGGTAAACTTACTGTGATGGAATATCTGGGTGAGAAACTTGATTTTTGTCAGCAGGATGAGAAATACCGTTGTCACATGGGCCAGGATACTAGTGTACATGTATTAGTTTTAGTGCTGATAATGGAACTATATAGCAAGTAAAGTGAAAATTTCATTTATCAATCATAATGAAACTTATTATCTAAGATATACATTGGTATATCTTAGATAATAGCAATGGCAAAGTCAAGAATGTCACCCCGTATGAATGGCTCATAAAATACATAAAAATTAGCACTTTGCTTGATAAGTTCAGACTCACAACTAGGGCAGTTAATTAGATAAAGTTGACATTTTCTGGAACCAGGATACAATAGATTGGTTTCTCTATTCCACAGCAAGGATAGTATTTTTCCATGGCTAACCATCCCCACCAGAGATATTATATACATATAGGTGTAGATACGTATGTAGAGATGTAGATATAGTGATATACATTTGTTAGATTGATTCCTTTTATTCTAGCAATTATTCAGCCTACTTAGATGGATTTGCATTTTTCAGCACTGAAAATTTATGTTGATCATAACGTTTTATAGTCAGAGGACAAATTTACTGCTTTTTCTATTAGTTATCTATTACTACATAATCAAAACTCAGCACTTGAAAACACCAACCACTTATTATCTTACAGTTTCTGTAGATCAGACATCCAGAGTCTTAAGTGCTTCTAACTCAGGGCCTCTTACAAGACTGCAATTAAATCAGCTCAGGGCTCTAGTGAGAGAGCATCAACTGCCAAGCTCACCCACGTGTGGCTGTTGGCAGGCCTCAGGTACTCTCTGGCTTTGGGCCAGATACTCGCCACATGGGCCTGTCTATAGGGAAGCTCACGACATGGCAGTTGGTTTCCCTCAGAGCAAGTAACCAGAGAGCAAGTGAAGGCACGTAGGTGGAAGCCACAGTCTTTTTGTAAGTTAACCTCAGAAGTAAACTGTCACCCCTGCCACATAGTTTTCAGCAGAGAAGGGCCATTAAATCCCCAGTCAGGGATATAGGATTACACAAGGACATGACACAAGGAGGTGGAGGTCATCATATCATCTCAGCCATCTTCAAGGATGCCTACACATCTGTCTTTATGTATGTTTTGGGAGAGACTTCACTTTAGCTGTTAGTATTACTTGACATGTCATCCCTGGTGAAAATATGTAATTTGTACAAAGAAAGTCTGGATTAAATGTAGGTGTAAGACTCTTTTGTTAACAGTTGAAGGGCAAGAGGCTTTTTATTAAAAATCAGACAATATAATGATAAAGGCAGGAGGAAATATATTTTGTCTCAAGGGGAGGAATGAGAAGTACAGGGTTTCTTGAATAGCATACAAATCATGCTCCCATATAAATTGTTACTGTCTGTTTTTTTCACTTAGCATCAATCTGAATGGAGACAAAACTAGAAACCATTTAATATATGTCTTATTCCTTGCTTGTCCACTGCATTCTTCTTTTCTTTTTTCTCATTTTAAAACTCATACCCCCCTTTAAATTAAATTGGCAAAAACACTTTTTGTTTTTAAATCAACCTTTTGTGATGTCCCCAAACTCGGGGTCATGATTATACGCCTACAATAACATTTTGCTTCAATGTAAAAGTGAAATGTGAACTTTAAAAAACCATAGTACTTAAATGTGGTAGCGTTGGTGGTGGTGATACAAATGTGTGCCTTAGTTTAGGAAGCTATTGATAAATGTTACAAATCTAGCAAAATGCCTTTACTTTCATCCTTTAATATGTTTTTAATGTATTTTATTTACTATTATCTTTGTTTTTCTTTTCCATTTAATGAATTTTATTAAACACAATAATCAAGAGATAAAATACACTAATATTCGCTCTGGTTCACTTCAGGAAACTGAGCTGTGTATTCTGAATATAGAGTAGTCAGCATAATCAGTACACAGTGCCCTGAAACTAAGTTATTCATTCTTAGGTAATGTACCTAAGAAGAAAGAATAATGTTTTCATCTTTAAAGTAAAAGGAGAAGCACAAATTTTTGCCCCTGAGTCTTTTTCGGACAACAAAGCAAATCAAAAACATTTAAATAAATATCAGAGATGACATTAATAAAACTATTGCTGACACCATAAGAGATGGCTCCTTTGGTGTTGGCATTTTTGTATAATTCAGGAATTGTATCTCTATAAATCATGAAAATCTAATTCAAATGAGCACAGGCGAAATTGTTGTTTTATTGAAAGGCTCCTATATTACTGAAGAAAAGATTAAAAACTAAAGCTGTGTAAATGTCTAGAACTCTGCCAAGACTCTGTCATCTCTTCTTATGGTAGGTTTTTGCCATATGGCATCTGAGAGAGACAGTCTTCAAAGATCTGTAACTAGCGCTCTACCATCAGAGTGAAAAATCCCAGAGTTATACTTAGATTTGTCAGGTTTGGGTCACATTTCCACTCTGGAAATAATCGGCTGAGGCCTGAGAGTCAAGATCCTGTGACTGACTGTATTTGCATCTGGTATTCCTCTTTTACCAGTCAACTACAGTCAGCATGTAGGGCAATACGCAAACATTGTAAGTTACAAATCATAATCTTTCGGTCTCTAAGCTTAATATATTTTCCTTATTTTTAGAAACTTTTCGATAGAGAATTCTATTACAAGTGTACCAACCACTGATTCAACTCTCTGTGCTTGCATTAGAGCTATTGTCATCTCTAAACCTCTAACGTTTTTGAAATCTCAGCCTATTTGTTGAGTATTTTATGCAAGTATATTAAATATAATCTAACTTGTTGGTATATTTCATAACTGCACTGAGAAGTTGGAATTATACATGAATTTGATGCCAATATTAAATTTGGAATTCATATTACAAGCAACTTATATTTGTAAAATCAGTACTAACTTGTTATTGCATTTTTAAATTGATAGATAAAATTGTGTATTATGTACAGCATATTTTGAAATATATATACATTATGAAATAGCTAAATCTAGTTAATTCATATAGTTATCACTTTCATGGTGAGAAGCCAACATCCACTCATCATTTTTCAAGACAGTGTATTGTTATTATCTATAGTCATGATGTTCTGCAACAGATCCATTGAATTTATTCTTTCTATCAAATTGAAATGCCATATTCTTTGACCATCATCTTCTCAATATGCCAGCCTGCCCAACCCTTGGTAACCAACATTCTACTTTTTGTTTTGTGAGATCAACTCTATTAGACTCAGTTGAATATTCATTTCTTTTGCAAGGATAGCCTTTGGAAAGATGAAATAGCTAACCTAGTCAGTTTTAAAAAATTTCTTAGCAAGTTCTTTACAGATGTCATGCTTGAAATGAGTTAACCAGAAGTCAGTACCCTTGAGAGGTTTTTTTTTGTTTTTATATTCTATAACGCAAAAATTAAATTTACTTTGGTAAACTAATTAAAAAAAAAAAATTCATCTCACAAGCCTGCACTCAGTGGCATACAAAACATCACTTTGCTTTTTTATTATGCTTTTATTCTTAAAACATGTTAACTGTACTTTTGCCATCTATACATGTTATTGATGTATGTATCATAACCTTTGAAGTCAAAAAACTCCATTGGTAATACATTGTCTTATTTTTTGTTTCTTAATAATCTATGGTGTTTTGAAAAGAAGAGCTTTGGAGACTGACTGAATCTGAGCTCTGACACTTATTAGCTAATACGAATGTGGTCATGATTCTACTGTTTTTGAACCCTAAATTATCAAACACTGACATGTGTTATTGGGAAGGTTAAGTGCTCCAGCACGTGTAAGGCACCTTTATGGAACGTAATGTGGCTCAGCAAATGTGATTTCCCTCCGCTGTCTTTACTGAACCTCACTTCCAGTAGTCTTTATTATTTTGCATTTTACAAAACATTTTCTTCTAATTCGTGCTTTTTGAACCATATAACATCTTCCTGTGGTAAGAAAGAAAGCTGTTATCTCCATATTGCAGTTAAGCAAACTGAGAAGCAAAGTTGAACATAGAAGACATAAAGTATGCTTCTGGAAAGTTTATTGAAAGGCATCAGAACTAGGCCTGCTACAGTCATCGTATTGACTCAGTCCTTGTGTCCTTATAAGCAGATAACAGTCAGATGAAAAGGAATTTAAGAAGAATCCCTGAGAACAAGGAAAGGACAGGAAAGAGTTGTATTGTGATTGGAGAATAAAACAAAATTATTTAATATTTGTACTCTAGAAAAGTTTAGACTTTTCTTTTTTTTTTTTTTTTTTTTTTTTTTTTGAGACAGAGTCTTGCTCTGTCGCCCAGGCTGGAGTGTGGTGGCCAGATCTTGGCTCACTGCAAACTCCGCCTCCTGGGTTTACACCATTCTTCTGCCTCAGCCTCCCGAGTAGCTGGGACTATAGTCGCCCACCACCTCACCGGGCTAGTTTTTTGTATTTTTTAGTAGAGATGGAGTTTCACTGTGTTAACCAGGATGGTCTTGATCTCCTGACCTCGTGATCCGCCCGTCTCGGCCTCCCAAAGTGCTGGGATTACAGGCTTGAGCCACTGTGCCCGGCCCTAGACTTTTCAATGAAGCATTTACAATGACTAGATTACAATTTTATGTGAAAACATATTGTCATCATTCTGTCTTCATGTCAGGGAAAATCAAACAAACAAACAAACAAAAAAACCCAGATAATTGTTTTCCCTAAGAAAAGCGATGCTGATGTAAGGTGAAGAAAGCACACAGTTGCCATTGCACAAGGTTTGATGCTCATCTCTGTGTATTTTTATATATCTACTGTATCTTTGTCTTGAACCTTTAATACTAATGTAGCATTTACTGTATTAGTCTGTTCTCATGCTGATAATAATGACATACCGGAAACTGGATAATTTATAAAAGAAAGAGGTTTAATGGTCTCACAGTTCCACATGGCTTGGGAGGCCTCACAGTCATGGTGGTAGGCAAAGGAGAAGCAAAGGCACATGGTGGCAGGCAAGAGGCCTTATGCAGGGGAGCTCCCATTTATAAAACCATCAGATCTTGTGAGATTTATTCACTACCATGAGAACAGTCTGGGGGAAACTGCCCCCATGATTGAATTATCTCCACCTGGTGCTTCACATGTGAGGCTTACTATAATTAAAGGTGAGCTTTGGGCAGGGACACAGCAAAACCATATCATTCTGCCCCCAGCCCCTCCCAAATCTTACATCCTCACATTTCAAAACCAATCATGCCTTCCCAACAGTTCCCCAAAGTCTTAACTCATTTCAGCATTAACTCAGAAGTCCACAGTTCACAGTTTGATCTGAGACAAGGCAAGTCTCTTCTGCCTATGAGCCTGTAAAATTAAAAACAAGTTAGTTACTTCCTAGATTCAGTGGGGATACAGGCATTGGATAAATACACCCATTTTTAAATGGGAGAAATTGGCCAAAACACAGGGACTACGGACCTCATGCAAGTCAGAAATCCAGCAGGGCAGTCAAATCTTAAAGATCCAAAATGTTCTCCTTTAACTGCATGTCTCACATCCAGGGCATGCTGATGCAAGAGGTGTATTCCAACAGCATTGGGCAGCTCCACCCCTGTTGCCCTACAGGATACTGCCTCACTCATGGCTGCTTTCATGGGCTTGCATTGAGTGTCTATGGCTTTTCCACGGGCATAGTGCAAGCTGCCAGTGGATTTATAATTCTGGGGTCTAGAGGATGGTAGACCTCTTCTCACAGCTCCACTAGGTAGTGCCCAAGAGTGGGCTCCAACCCTACATTTACCTTTCACACTGCCCTAGCAGAGGTTCTCCATGAGGGCCCTGCACCTGCAACAAATTTCTGCCTAGACATACAGGAGTTTCCATACATCCTCTGAAATCTAGGCAGAGGTTCCCAAACATCAATTATTGACTTTTGTTCACCAAGGCTTGGTGATTGCACCCTCTGAAGTGATAGCCTGAGCTGTATATTGGCCCCTTTTAGCCACAGGTGGAACTGAAGAGGCTGGGATGCAGGACACCATGTCCCAAGGCTGCATCAAGTGAGATCCCTGGGCCTGGCCCAATAAACCATTTTTTCACCTAGGCCTCCAGGCCTGTGATGGGAGGAACTGCCATGAAGGTTCCTCCTTCATGGAACCTTGATGGAAATGGAAATTTTCTCATTTTAAAACTCATACTCATACTCCCCTTTAAATTGAATTGGCAAATTTATCATGGAGACATTTTCCCCATTATCTTGGTGCTTAACATTTGGTTCCTTGTTAATTATGCAAATTTCTGCAGCTGGCTTGAGTTTCTCCCTAGAAAATGGGTTTTTCCTTTCTGTTGCATTGTCAGGTGCACAGTTTCCAAACTTCTGTGTCCTGCTTCCTCTTGAATGCTTTGCCATACAGAAATTTCTTCTGCCATATACCCTAAATCATCTTTCTCAAGTTCAAAGTTCCAAAACCTCTAGGGCAGGGGCAAAATGCTGCCAGTCCCTTTGCATAGCAAGAGTGGCCTTTATTCCAGTTACTAACAAATTCTCCATCTCCACCTGAGACCACCTCAACTTGGACTTCATTGTCCATATCACTGTCAGCATTTTAGTCAAAGCCATTCAACAAGTCTCTAGGAAGTTACAAACTTTTCCACATCTTCCTGTCCTCTTCTGAGCCCTCCAAATGGTTTCAACCTCTGCCGATTACCCAGTTCCAAAGTTATTTCCATGTTTTCAGGTATCTTTATAGTAGTAGCCTACTCCTGGTACCAATTTACTGTATTAGTCTGTCCTCAGACTGTTAATAAAGACACAAATAAGACTGGGTAATTTATAAAGGAAAGAGGTTTAATGGACTCACAGTCCCACATGACTGGGGATGGCAGAAGGCAAGGACAAGCAAAAACATATCTTAGATGGCAGCAGGCAAGCGAGCATGGGCAGGGGAACCCCATTTATAAAACCATCAGATCTCATGAGAACTTACTACCACGAGAACAGTATGGGGGAACTGCTCCCATGACCCAGTTAGCATCACCTGGCATCACCCTTGAAATGTCAGGATTATTACAATTCAAGGTGAGATTTGGGTGGGAACACAACCAAATGATACCACTTACTATGTTTGGTTTGTTCCTCCAAGTTCTGTGGTTTCTGCAGCCAACAAGGTAGGTAATTTTGATGTCCATATTAAAGAGTTTATATTCAAAATTGGAAAGATATATTTATGAGATTCAGAAGCAAGGAAATTTCAGGTACAGATAAATGTTATTAAAGAAAATAAAAATGAAGCATATTAATCTTCTATTGTTATAGTGGCTTAAAGTTTCTAATAGAAAATTTCTAATAAAAGTTCTAGTATTAGAATAAATGGATTCTCTTACATTTCTAGAGGCCAGAAGTCTGAAGTCAGGGTGTTAGTAGGGCTATGTTATTTTTGGAGGCTTTAGGGGAGCATCCACTTTCCTGCTTTCTTCAGATTCTAGAGGTCCTTCCCTGAATTTCTTGATTTATGACTTTTTCCTGGTATCACTGCAATCTCTTACTTTTTCTTTTTTGAGGCAGAGTCTTGCTGTCTTGCCCAGGCTGGAGTGCAGTGGCGTGATCTCAGCTCATTGCAAGCTTTGCCTCCCAGGTTCGTGCCATTCTCCTGCCTCAGCCTCCTGAGTAGCTGGGAGTACAGGCGCCCACCACCACACTTGGCTAATTTTTTTTTTCTTTTTTTTTTTGGTATTTTTAGTAGAGACGGGGTTTCACCATGTTAGCTAGGAAGGTCCAATCTCTTCTGTCATGATATCTTTTACCACAAATTTTTACCTTCTTGCCTCCCTCTTACAGGGACTCTTGTGCTTATACTTGTGGCCCACCCAGCTAATCCAGGATAATTTCCTACCTCAGAATCCTAAATCTCGTTTACAGTGTACTTTCACTAAACAAGATAACTTATTTACAGGTTCTTTTTATGAGGATGTGGACATCTTAGTTGGGGGGAGTTTTTCAGCCTACTTAGTGAATATAGGTAACAGAATAATCTTGAGTAGACAGGGCATTGTCAGTTTGGATGTTCATGGTAGGTTTATTTGAAGTAGTAGCAGTTCAACTGAGGTAGAAATGCTGAAAGAACTGCTGTAATGGCTTTCTCTGAAAAGAATTATCAGTACCTATGAGATGATACAGTCTACTGATTCCATGTGACTATACCATTACAATCATATTTCAATTATGAATATTCAGTAATATATTTCCATTTGCCCTTGAAAGCTTTTGACAGCAAAATACTTAAATTTCAGCAACTTGTGATATCTTTAAGGTATCTAGACGAGAACTCTAGAACTTTCTTATAGGTTAGAAAACATACCAAAATTTCTACATGGGAAAATATTAATTTACAGATATTTTAAAAATTTCATTGAAAGGGAAGATATAATATATCCACCTACTTTCCTAAAACAAGTGTGTTACCAATTTTTATTTTATTTACAAAACTTGCACAAAACTAGTTTATATTTCTAATTTAGGGAGTTGAACAATTTCAGACAGAGTTATTTCCTGTTAGAAACAGTAATATATTTTTATTTCTGGATTTAACACCATATGCACAATACATCACCATACCATAATAAAAGTCAACAAAACATTCAAAGACCCTGACTTTATCTTTGCAGCAATTATTTTGCCTTAAGTACATCATAGCTTAGCTTTGAATTCACAGTACCCAACAAGAGTACATGTATGTCTCTACATATACATATATATAAACATATATAATATACATATATATGTATACATATTTTAACTGGAAGATGGGTAAACTCTTCCCACTCATAAATGGTTAGTTGTGTGAAAATACATTTTTGATGAGGAGAGAATATTTTTTATTGTTATCCCATGAAGTAAAAACATGGAGAGTATTCAAACTGACTCTCTTGCTTATTTATTTTCCACATTTAAAACTCTGTGATGTTGTGAGCCTGTGTTTTCACACTTCAGTATGCATGAAGAGGAGGTGCATTATCACCAGGATAGATGCTTGTGTGAATGAGCAGTCCAAGCTGATAACTATGCAGCACTTTCATTAGCACTGGAAAGGGGTGTTAGCATGCCTATACAGAGATTTTTTTATTTGGCCTGACTCCTGGCTTGCTTTTTGACTTTGATTCTGAATAGAAGACTCAATTTGTGGTGGGACATCTAAGTGGAGTAATTTCCTAAAATCACTTGGGATACTGGCATATCTCTGGATGCCTAAATATCTCTGGGTAATTTTGGATACATGAACAAACATGAGATTATTTTTAATGTTGATTTTATTATATCAGTTTTGCTAAGAGTCATCTCTTGGAAGGAAAATTGATATGGAGTACTTTATATCTCCTCACTTATCAACACTAAGATGCTTTTGTGGAATTTTTTTTCTCAAAATGGATAAAAGATGTAAGGTTTTACAACATATGAATGAAAGAATTGAATGCTGGAAGCTAAATATAACTCTACGGAGAGTGTCCTCTCTTGCGCATATAGCACTGTTCATTCGCTTGACACTTCCCCTACCCTCCTTTCCAGAATTATCTTGTTCTAATTCCAGTATGTGAAATATTAAACATGTTTGGAAAAACTCAGCAGAAGCTAGTCTTCCCCAAATATCTATCCCTAAACTTTTATTTTTCCTTCTTTAATCTACTCACCTGAAAGTAATACGAAAAATTATATGCATATGTATATGTGGATGTGTGTGTGCATGTATATATGTAATCTCTATGTAAGTGTATGTACGCCCAATGACTCCCCATTTCAGTTTGAATGTATGCCTGAATTCTACCATGATCTAACACCTGCCTGCTTTTCACACTTCATGTTAATGCTACTCTTCTCTCTGTACTCTATGATTTAGCCATTAATGTCCCTTTCAGTTCTCTGAGCATGTCACGTTTTCTGCTGCCTAAAGAAATTGTACATGATAGTCTTGGTGGAAATCTCTTACCCCTCCTCTGTATTTGCCTGTCTTATTTTTCATGAATCTTTGCCTTAAGATGTACAAGCTCAAAGAGACTTTTCTGTCCTGGGAATTTTCTCTAAGTGACTTCCTTCTTTTATTCTCTATCACTATAGGTATTATCTGACATATATTTACATATACCATTGAAAAATTATAATTATGTGTATGTATTTGTTTAGTTGATTATAGTCTCTGTTTCTCACTAGATTGTAAGTTCCACCAGGTCAGGGGTCCTTATTACTTTTGTTCTCCAGTATTTACCCAGTGCTTAGTGGTATGGCTGGCACATAGTAATTGCTAAAGAATATTTGGATGAACTTATGAGTAAATAAAACAATATTTCTATTTTTATTCCTGTTTGCTCTATATGGTCATTCCTTTCAAAGTGTGAACCTTCTGAACTACAGGGAGTAAAAATGCAGAAGGAGGTAGGGATGAGGGGTGGCTCATAATTTCAAGGCTCTCTCTTGAGCTGCACAAAGACCCAGACAAAATTTTGCAAGGTCCTGTTTATTCATTTGTTCTGCCCTTTTTGTTGAGGTTTTGGGATTGTTCGGAGGAGAATACTATGGTGATAATTGAGGAGCAGATATCTAAGCAAGAATTAAAAAGAAAACGTGTGTGTGCATATATATGTATGTATATATATATCTGTATCTATCTATCTATATAATTTAGATCTATAAAATCAGGTGAGTATATACATATAGGTCACCCAGTCTTTTGGGGCTAGACCAAACAAAGTGTTGAAACTTGACAGAAAGGAAAAGCATGTTCAACTAAGTGGATTGTCTGCATCCTTCCTGGTTGGAATACAAGTAGGACACTTGCTCCTCCCTGTTTTAATGGCATTATGATAAAATAATCCACATGGAAATGTAGTAAACACTAATTAGAATAATTATACTAATTAGAAATGTCATTACGGCTAGCTCCTTTTTAAGAAAAAAGGTTTAATGAAGGAATTTGAAAAGCATTTGGTTTTTTGGGTTTTTTTTTTGGTTCTTTTTGAGATGGAATCTCACTCTGTCGCCCAGGCTGGAGTGCAGTGGTGCAATCTCGGCTCACTGCAAGCTCTGCCTTCCGGGTTCACACCATTCTCCTGCCTCAGCCTCCCAAGTGCCTGGGACTACAGGCGCCCACCACCACGCCCAGCTAATTTTTTGTATATTTAGTGGAGACGGGTTTTCACTGTGTTAGCCAGGATGGTCTCAATTTCCTGACCTCGTGAGGTCCTCGGCCTCCCAAAGTGCTGAGATTACAGGCATGAGCCACCGCACCCAACCTTGAAAAGCATTTGTACCATAAAGAGTAACGTAATGATGTGTGAAACATGAGTTATGTATAGGAGTTGTTATGTATAAATGTTGAGTTATGTATAAAATAATTATGTATGAAAGAATTAACCTGAGTTTGCTGTTGGATAGGCTTCCTGGGCATTGCTGACCTGTTGCCTTTCTTTTGCTCTAGTCAAGTCATTGTAGGCAAAAATCATATATTTGCACATCAATGGAGTCTTTCTGCTCTGTTTCTCAGCATCATTACCTAGAAATAGCCATAAAAGGAAAACAGGCAAAAGCTCTCTTTCATATTAAAAGATAGTCCTATAAGGAGAAAATGATTTCCCTTGTTCCCTCTTTCTTCCTGTGATGCTGGTTTCAGGCTATAATCCTGGAGAGGTAGCGTCCATTTGGGGACCATCATATAATTAACATGGGGAAGAAATCCCAATGTGATGCTCTAATTAAATAAAAGAGAATAGGTCTTTATTTAATCACTGAAGGACCCCAGAAAACCAAACACCATTTTAGTGATCAAAAACATTCTTATGATTCTGGCCACATTTAGTTGGGTGTTCTATTATTTGTACCCAAAATAATCTTTTACAGATTTTTTGTCTTTAGTATTACCCAATAGATTGGCTTACCCAAGAGAAATTGGGGGAGGGGCAGTCAGGGTGGGAAGGTAGCATGTCTAAGGGATTCAAAATTTTCTGGGAGGTGGAGACTTGGAATATATTTATCACCTAATTCTCACAGTCAGTGAGATGGCTGATTCCCAGAAGTGAATACATATCCTAGTGGAATCATAAAAGTTATTGGTTATATGTATTAAATGGAACCTTACATTAGATAAGTAAAAACAAAATTAAAGCTATTGTAGAACAGTAAATTAAGGAAATAAAATGGGATACTGACTGTAATACAAACTATAATTTTGTTGTAAAGACTAAAGAAAAGATAGAGCAACAAATCAAATAGGTGGACATAGTTGAAATAGTTGACAAAGTAGTCTTTTAGAGAATTATTCCTGTATTTTAATAAACTCTGGACAAAGAAAACATTGCAATGAGATGCAGTCTCATTCAATGACAGACACTGCGTTTCCTTACCCCGGATTGCCAGGTGTGAAAATATCTTATTTAGTAATACTGTTCTCTTTCAATTTTCCATTATATAGAAGGTTAGTTATTTTCAGAAAGTCAAGCAGTAATGCAGAAAATTGCTCGGTTTGAATGATTGTTTTTTAGCTTCAAAAGTCATCTGTAGTTCAGCATTAGAGAAATGTATGATGTTAGGCTATGTAAAATTCATTTTTATTCTCTTATAATAGTGACATTCGTGTTTTGTTAAACAAGCCAGCACACTTCTAGCTAAATAATGAAATCTTTAGATTCTGAAATAAGTCACTTAGAAATACATAAGGACCAGTTATGTAGCTTTCAATATTTTCTTGTTTACAAACGTGTTCACCACTTCATAACGGGGTTGTTCAAGGAAAGTTCTGAGGTAATATAGAGCAGTTTTCAATGGAAAGGTTTGTAGACCATTGGCAGTACTTTAACCTTATCACAGTCAGGCTGGACATCTCCTAGAGATTTTTGGATTAAAGGAGCTCATGAAGTCATTAATTGGAAAGAGACACAGGTTAAAATTCATTTGGCAGAGATACTTCATATACTCAGTAATAGCAGAAGATGGTTAGGGCCAAGCTCTTTCTTTGTAACTAGTATTTTTTCCATTATTTTAAAATATGTACTTTGAATTATATTAATTGCAGTGAAGGATATAATAACTAGCAAACCTAAAATTAGTGTCATTTCTAATGCTGGAAGCATATTAAACATAAGGTCTGCTCAGGTGTCTATTTAAATTACAATAGTCAAGTTAATTTTTTTCTGTGGAAAAAATGTGAAATACAAAGGAGGGGTGAGTTGAAGAGAGGACAAGAAGGGAGAAATGAGAGGACAGAATTATGATTGTATATGATGTTGGAAGGCCACGGCTTAATAAGTTCATTTTTTTTCATTCAAGCACAGTAATGCAGTCCTCCTGAGATTCTGGATGCTGCGCTAATGCCAAACACGGCTCCGTGTCATCACTCTTATAAGCTAGTAGCTCTAACAAAACCTGTAATTCTTATAATAACTATAAAGATTCATTTCAGTGCTACAATCCAAAAATATTCTTACTAGAGGTCAAAGATCTAAAAAGCCATTTAAGTATATATTCTGGAGTATAGAAAATGTATTTTGTGATTTGAGAGTTATCACTCAAGTAAAAATAATAAGTAACACATACAGGTCTAATTATTACTGATAATTGTTAACAAGATATGCAAGTCTTTTGACTTTTTTCAGGTACTAAGCCTAAGGACAAACATATTAATGGCAGAAGAATAATTTAAAAATTATGTGATGGATGGTTATAAATGCTATGGAACATGGAAGGGGGATCAGGAGTGCAGGGATGGTGGAGTGGGGCCATTATCATTCTAACTATCATTCTTGACTTAGACAATAACATTTGATAAAGGTTTGGAGGAGTTGAAGAAGAGTTACAGGGATATCTTGGGAAGAGGAGACTACGTTCGAGGAATAGCAAGTGTAAAGTTTCTGGAGAAAGCGTGCCTAACATGTTAGAGGAACAGAAAGGAGATTGGTGTAACTAATGAGGAGTGAGCAAGGGAGAACAGCCAAAGGAAGTGAAGTCAGACTGAACAATAGAGAAATTGTAGTCAGTAATGAGGACTTTGCCTTTTACTGAGTGAGAGTGGAAGTCATTGGAGGGTTTTGAGTAGAAGAGTAACATGATTTGATTTATAGTTTAGAAGGACCTCTGGGTGTTTTGTTGATGGACGCCTTAGGGAGATCACTGAGAAGGCTATTATAGTAAGAAACGTGAGAAATTTTGGTGGTTTAGGTCACCTAGATCATAGTAATAGAAGGGGGTCATGACAAATGATCAGATTCTAGATATACATTGATAGTTTAACTGGTGGGGTTTGCTGATGATTGAGTTTATGGTATGAGAGAAAGAGTGAAGCAAAGGATGACTTGAATGTTTTCTTGAGACCTCATGATCTGCCCACCTCAGACCCCAAAGTGCTGGGATTACAGGTGTGAGCCACCGTGCCTGGCTGAATGTTTTTTGTTGTTGTTTGTTTGTTTGTTTATTATAATTTAAGTTCTAGGGTACATGTGCACAACGTGCAGGTTTGTTACAGATGTATACATGTGCCATGTTGGTGTGCTGCACCCATTAACCCGTCATTTACATTAGGTATATCTCCTAATGCTATCTCTCCCCACTCCCCCATCCCCCCACCCCATGACAGGCCCCGGTGTGTGATGTTCCCCTTCCTGTGTCTAAGTGTACTCATTGTTCAATTCCCACTTATGAGTGACAACATGTGTTGTTTGGATTTTTGTCCTTGTGATAGTTTGCTGAGAATGATGGTTTCCAGCTTCATCTATGTCCCTACAAAGGACATGAACTCATCCTTTTTTTCTGGCTAAATAGTATTCCATGGTGTATGTGTGCCATTTTCTTAATCCAGTCTATCATTGGTGGACATTTGGGTTGGTTCCAACTCTTTGCTATTGTGAATAGTGCTGCAGTAAACATATGTGTGCATGTGTCTTTATAGCAACATGATTTATAATCTTTTGGGTATATACCCAGTAATTGGATGGCTGGATCAAATGGTGTTTCTAGTTCTAGATCTTTGAGGAATCGCCGCACTGTCTTCCACAGTGGTTGAACTAGTTTATAGTCCCACCAACACTGTAAAAGTGTTCGTATTTCTCCACATCCTCTCCAGCACCTGTTGTTTCCTGACTTTTTAATGATTGCCATTCTAACTGGTGTGAGATGGTATCTCATTGTGGTTTTGATGTACATTTCTCTGATGGCCAGTGATGATGAGCATTTTTTCATGTGTCTGTTGGCTGCATAAATGTCGTCTTTTGAGAAGTGTCTGTTCATATCCTTTGCCCACTTTTTGATGGAATTGTTTTTTTTATTTTTTTGTAAAGTTATTTGAGTTCTTTGTAGATTCTGGATGTTAGCCCTTTGTCAGATGAGTAGATTGCAAAAATTTTCTCCCATTCTGTAGGTTTCCAGTCCACTCTGATGGTTTCTTTTGCTGTGCAGAAGCTCTTTAGTTTATTTAGATCCCATTTGTCAATTTTGGCTTTTGTTGCCATTGCTTTTGGTGTTTTAGACATGAAGTCCTTGTCCATGCCTATGTCCTGAATGGTATTGCCTAGGTTTTCTTCTAGGGTTTTTATGGTTTTAGGTCTAACATTTAAGTCTTTAATCCATCTTGAATTAATTTTTGTATAAGGTGTAAGAAAGGGATCCAGTTTCAGCTTTCTCCATATGGCTAGCCCGTCTTCCCAGCACCATTTATTAAATAGGGAATCCTTTCCACATTTCTTGTTTTTGTCAGGTTTGTTGAAGATCAGATGGTTGAAGATGTATGGTATTGTTTCTGAGGGCTCTGTTCTGTTCCATTGGTCTCTATCTCTGTTTTGGTACCAGTACCATGCTGTTTTGTTTACTGTAACCTTGTAGTACAGTTTGAAGTTAGGTAGCATGATGCCTCCAGCTTTGTTCTTTTGGCTTAGGATTGACTTGGCAATGCAGTCTCTTTTTTGGTTCTATATGAACTTTAAAGTAGTTTTTTCCAATTTTGTGAAGGAAGTCATTGGTAGCTTGATGGGGATGGTATTGAATCTATAAACTACCTTGGGCTGTATGGCCATTTTCACAATATTGATTCTTCCCTTCCACGAGCATGGAATGTGCTTCCATTTGTTTGTGTCCTCTTTTATTTTGTTGAGCAGTGGTTTGTAGTTCTCTTTGAAGAGGTCCTTCATATCCCTTGTAAGTTGGATTCCTAGGTATTTTATTCTCTTTGAAGCAATTGTGAATGGGAGTTCACTCATGATTTGACTCTCTGTCTGTTACTGGTGTATAAGAATGCTTGTGACTTTTGCCCATTGATTTTGTATCCTGAGACTTTGCTGAAGTTGCTTATCAGCTTAAGGAGATTGTGGGCTGAGACGATAGGTTTTTCTAAATATACAATCATGTCATCTGTTAACATGGACAATTTGACTTCCTCTTTTGCTAAATGAGTACCCTTAATTTCTTTCTCTTGCCTGATTGCCCTGGCCAGAACTTCTAACACTATGTTGAATAGGAGTGGTGAGAGAGGGCATCCCTGTCTCGTGCCAGTTTTCAAAGGGAATGCTTCCAGTTTTTGCCCATTCAGTATGATATTGGCTGTGGGATTGTCATAAATAGCTCTTATTGTTTTTGAGATATGTTCCATCAGTGCCTAATTTATTGAGAGTTTTTAGCATGAAGGGCTGTTGAATTTTGTCAAAGGCCTTTTCTGCATCTATTGAGATAATCATGTGGTTTTTGTCTTTGGTACTGTTTATATGTTGGATTACGTTGATTGATTTGCATATGTTAAACCCGTCTTGCATCCCAGGGATGAAACTCACTTGATCATGGTGGATAAGCTTTTTGATGTGCTGCTGGATTCGGTTTGCCAATATTTTATTGAGGATTTTAGCATTGATGTTCGTCGGCGATATAAGTCTAAAATTCTATTTTTTGTTGTTGTTGTGTCTCTGCCAGGCTTTGGTATCAGGATGATGCTGGCCTCATAAAATTAGTTAGGAAGGATTCCCTCTTTTTTTATTGATTGGAAAAGTTTCAGAAGGAATGGTACCAGCTCCTCTTTGTACTTCTGGTAGAATTCGGCTGTGAATCTGTCTGGTCCTAGACTTTTTTTTGGTTGGCAGGCTACTAATTATTGCCTCAATTTCAGAGTCTGTTATGGGTCTATTTTGGGATTCAACTTCTTCCTGATTTAGTCTTGGGATGGTATATATATCCAGGAATTTATCCATTTCTTCTAGATTTTCTAGTTTATTTGCGTAGAGGTGTTTATAGTAGTCTCTGATGGTAGTTTGTATTTCTGTGGGGTTGGTGGTGATATCCCCTTTATCATTTTTTATGATGGGTATTTGATTCTTCTCTCTTTTCTTCTGTATTAGTCTTGCTAACAGTCTGTCTATTTTGTTGATCTTTTCAAAAAACCAGCTCCTGGATTCATTGATTTTTTTTTTTTTTTTTTTTGAAGGGTTTTTTGTGTCTCTATCTCCTTCAGTTCTGCTCTGATCTTAGTTATTTCTTGTCTTCGGCTAGCTTTTGAATGTGTTTGCTCTTGCTTCTCTAGTTAGTTTAATTGTGAGTGTTAGGGTGTCAATTTTAGATCTTTTCTGCTTTCTATTGTGGACATTGAGTGCCATAAATTTCCCTCTACATACTGCTTTAAATGTGTCGTAGAGATTCTGGTATGTTGTGTCTTTGTTCTCATTGGTTTCAAAGAACATCTTTATTTCTGCCTTCATTTCGTTATGTACTCAGTAGTCATTCAGGACCAGGTTGTTCAGTTCCATGTAGTTGAGTGGTTTTGAGTGAGTTTGTTAATCCTGAGTTCCAGTTTGATTGCACCGTGGTCTGAGAGACAGTTTGTTATAATTACACAACTGAAAGGATGGAGATGCATCAGCTGGCACAGCTATGCCTTTTTCTCTGGTCATGTTTGGTTTGTGCAAGCAGAAATAATAATATGGTGAGTTAGATGTATCCAAGATTGATCTTTTTTCATGTGGGTACAATGAGGCAAGAGAGTGTTAGTGAGTGGAATATACATGCAGAGAGCTATCATTTTTGTTACCGAACTGAACTTGGGTCCACTTGTCTGATGCAGCAAAGCTAAACATTCACATGAGGATTGCAGCAAGAGAAACTGTGGCATTTATTGCAGAGCATCTGGCAAGGAGAATCTGGGAGCTCATGCTTAAAACCCAAATTCTTAAATGGCTTATAGATAAGGAGGTTTAAAGGCAGGAAGGCAGAAGTTGTAGGTAAAGTCATAAATCAATACATGGAGACTATATATTGGTATGATTTAGAAAGGTGGGATATCTTGAAGCGAGAGCCCACAGGTCTTAAATGGATTCAAAGATTTTCTGATTTGTAATTTGTTAAGGAGGCAAAGCTTTATTTAAAACGTTGGGATTGACAGAAAAAATTGTTAGTTCTGGCCTCTGGGTGTGACTTCTTCAGACCCTTCAGAAGGGGCCATTTAGAGCAAAGAATGACAGTCAGCGTTCAGTCGTCAGATCCTCCTTATCTGAGGTCTATATTCCAACAAATCCATTTGGTGGGGGCCCTGGTTTCTGGAGAACAACTTAAGTATGTAGATTAACATGTTATCTTTAGTTTCCATAGAGGATCAAACTTCTTGTGGCTGTGACTTTCTTGGCTACTGTTTTAAGCTACTGTTACTTTCTTGCTTATCAGATTGCTCAGTGACTTCTCAGGGCTAGCGAGGTGCCTGGAATTTCCTTTGGAGGAACTCAAGATTTTATTTTATTTTATTTCGATGCTTGGGAGTGAGGGTCAGGGAGTAGGCCTCTAAGAGGGATCCCCATTCCATCTCATTATGATAGGCTAAACAATTTAATTTGGATAATAAAGAGGTGAGGGTGTGCTGGGGATAGTAGTGGATGAGAGAGACATATGGGAACTAAGTGCTCAGGAAGCTACTGGGCCAGGTTATTAGGAAGATCATTGAAATTACCAAAATCACTAAAAGTTACAGTTAGTTTGGGGAAGAGTAATAGTAAGTCATGATCTGAAATCCTCAAGGAAGGAGGGGAATTGAGTGGCAGTTGGTAGAAGAATAAAATGAAGAAGGGTTATGGGTGGCATCTTGTTACACGAGAATTGAAAGCAGAGAGTGTAGGGAGAATAGAAGGAAACGGTCTGGAAGTGGCAAACAGAAACAACCCATTGTTTCAAAAGCCATGGGAGAAAAAAAGCCCCGCTTAACAGGGCTATAAGAAAACTATTATCCTCTGTGGACACATGGGAGTAAGAAGATGATGGAAATATTCAAAAAGAGTGTGTAAAATAATTTTGCTGATAATTTGATGATTAATTCTAGAAGATCCAATGGTTTCAGGAATTGGAGAATGGTTAGAAATGGGGTCATTTGGGGGATGTAGAAAGATATAAAATATTTTCATGGGGGTTGAGATATAACCTTGGAGTCTAGGACTCTCATGATGGCTGAAGTACAAACAGTCCTCATTTCTCCTGGTTCTGTGATTACTGAAATCAAAGCATGTTACTGTCAAATCTGTTATCACAGAGCTGTGCAAAGAAAGAGCTATAAGTATTCTGAAATAAACGGAATGAGATTGATCCAGCTGTAGTGAAAAAATAAAGCCCACAGGCTGAGTGTCAGGCTGGAAGTCAGGCCAGTGTGCACATGGAAACAGAGCTGAGCACTGAGGGACTTATGCAGAGGACCAAGAGTGTTGGTTACAGAGGTGGTTCTCCTGTGTGGGTTTTTTGTTTGTTTATTTGTTTGTTTGTTTTTTTCCTGTGCCTTAGAAATGTCTGGTTGCTTTAAAAAATCCCGACACCCAGGCCACATCCCCAGGAATCAGTATTTTAAAAAATTCCCGAAGTTGATTCCAATGGGCAGCCAATTTGAGGGCCACTGTGCTACAGTATCCCTTAATCCTATCATATGCAAATCATTGAAGGCATCTGTCATGTCGTCATTGCCGATTTTCTCTTCTTCAGTTGTATCTATTCAAACTGTGACAGGGCCTCATTTTTCAATGGATTAGCTTGTTATATAAGTAGTTGCAGAACATCACATTCGTCAATTACATGAAATTCTGTGTGGAAAATTTTTAATGTCATGTTGTATCTTTTGTTTATTTATTTATTGCATTTTTAGTTGTATATTATTGTTCCATTGAATTTTATCACCCAGTTTGAAATAATGATTCACTATCAAAGATATTAACCCCATGAATGGGAAGAGATACAAGATATTTTCATTTTGCAGTTTCTTTGCTTTTCTACCTAAAAACCTGTATATAGAGATTTGTAAAAGGAAAGATATATTTTTCTCTGTGCATTTTATTGGCTTTACAATATTTATACTTTACTTAGTATAATTAGATCTTTAAAAGTTCTTTTTGGCTATCATAAATAATGCATTAATAAATACAATAATATATACCTTTTTATGCTGTGAAAGCACAAATTGCCCTGAGCAAAGTTGAATGGCGAAGAAGACTTTATTTAAAGCTGTCACAATAGGAGAGAGACCAAAATGTAGTCTGAACTTGACCGTGTCGAAACAAAGGGTGGGAGGACTTTTAAGTGCTGGGGTGAGCTGGAGACCAGAGGCCATCAGTGTTTGCTAATTGGCTTCACCCAAAGGAAAAATAAATTTTCTCCTATTGTTGTGACAGGAGGTAGTTTCATAATTAAAGCAAGTCTCCAGCAGAAGTCAGGCTTCTACCATCCCACAAAATTGGGAGACAGCAGCACTATCTCCCTTGATGTTTACATTTGAAAGAGATGGCTTCCAGGTCCTGGAGAAAGACATTCCTGCATTGTAAAACTGGCAACACGCTTTTAAAAATATTTACATAAGGGCATAGGAAAAATTTACTATTGCAAGTTGTTTAAAGTAAAGAAAAAAATGCTGTAAGAAAAGGGAAATCAAGGCATAGAGTCAGAAGGAAGCAGGTATGAAGTTTTTCCAAGCTAAGGAGAACCCCAAGGTCGTTTTGATCAATGCTTATTTCTCATTATATAAGAAGAGTTGTAAATGGCAAGGTGAGTGCAAGAATGTTTTATTATTATTATTATTATTATTATTATTATTAATTAATTTATTTTTTGAGACGGAGTCTTGCTCTGTCACCCAGGCTGGAGTGCAGTGGCTGGATCTCAGCTCACTGCAAGCTCCGCCTCACGGGTTCACTCCATTCTCCTGCCTTAGCCTCCGGAGTAGCTGGGACTACAGGCGCCCACCACCACGCCCGGCTAGTTTTTTGTATTTTTTTAGTAGAGACAGGGTTTCACTGTGATAGCCAGGATGGTCTCGATCTCCTGACCTTGTGATCCGCCCATCTCAGCCTCCCAAAGTGCTGGGATTACAGGCTTGAGCCACCGCGTCCTACCAAGAATGTTTTAAAACCAGTTGATTCATATTGGGAAATTGCCTTCAGAATTTTTTTTTTTTTTTTTTTTAATTTATCTCCCACTAGTAGAGTATGAGGATTTCCATTTTGCTATGTGTGTGCCAACATGAGATTGTTAAAGGAACTCTTTCCAGATTTTATGCTTATTCGGACAAATGTTTAAATGAAGAATGAAATATTTCACTTCTAATTACCAGTGAAATTAAACTTTAAAAAATATATTTATTGTTCTTTTGTAATTCTTTTTCTGGGAATTACCATTTTGTAAAGTTTTCTATAATTTTTCTTTTATACTGTTTATATTATTTTTAAAGAAAACTGTAGTAGTATTCTGCTTACTGGTTCAGAAACAGGAGAAAATCTGTATTGTACCAAGAGCTAATAAAACCTGGGTATTTGTTTTTTCCCTGGAAATTTCACGCTTTTGTTTCCACTAGATTCCTTAGTTTTGAATAAGAACAACTGGGGTAGGAGACTGTCTAGTTTGAGGATATTTTCTCATTTTGGCTTCAGGCAAAAGGAATTGCTGTATCTTATTTTAATAAAATATTAGACACTGATACCACTGTTGCATAGAGACAATCACTGCTTGTTGGATAAAATAAAGTAAATATTTTGCAGTATACATCAACTGTTAAACAAAACTATCATGAAGGAAAGACAAAACTTCTTTCATGTGGCATCCCAGCCTCTCTCCCAGCAATAACCACCCACCTACAACACAGCACACCAAGGTCCATATCCACCATGTTTTAATTGTTGTATTAAACATTCTTGGTTGTGGCACTTTGATAGTCACCTCTTGTTTACATACTTTGGCCTTTTTTTTTAAGCCCCCCTATCTTTATATGTTCATTAAATTCTGAAAGCTTCAGTGTTTCTCAGTAACAGCCATAAATCTTTTGAGAAAAGTAGTATATTGAAATTACTATAATATTTTTGATATGTATAATACTTTTGATATCTTTCAGATCTCTGTAATACTTTCGATATCTTTCTATAATATTGATATCATTCAGATCTTTCTTTTCCATGTCTATTACTTTTATCTCCTCCTTTCAAGTAATGAATTGATTGCCTATTCTAAAATAAACACTATTCTATACTGTTGGAATACTGAAATGAAGCCCTACAAGCTCATTGTAAGGGAACAATCTTAAAAGTGTGTAATTTCAGTGAAGTATATTGGAACACAGGCTTCATAAAAGGTGTAAACAGAAAGAAGTAAGGGAAAAGAAGATGGTGAGACTGAAGTTTACTGAGTGATTTCTAACTGCCAAGCCCTGAGAGAAATCCAATCTTATTTAAAAAAGAAGCACTATTGGCTGAAAGACTTGTGAGAAACACTGTTTTGTTTATACTTTTGCCCACTTAGAATTTACTATAGGATCTGGCACATAATGCTGAGTAAAAATGTACAGAAGTTGGGAAAGCTAGGGACATTTGATCTAGTTTTAAAAGATGTTTAGAATAAATGGGCATTTAAAAAATCTTAAAAATTCTTTGTACAATACATGTTAATAATTATATGGATATAAAAAAATCAGTTGAATTATATTTTTTCTAGGAAATGTTAATGGTCAAAAGTTTAATTGTTAAAGCATTGCTTGAGAACTTAAGCCAACATATTAATGACTGGTGAGTACCATGACTATTGCTGATGAGAATAATTAAAGCTAGTTATTTTATGTATATTGATTATAAAAATGTGCTTACTATAGATTTAATTGTCATCCAGTCTCAAGAAACTAATTGTTTAAATGGGAGGTCTTGTATTTATTTAAAAAAGACCATTTGATCTTTTTTTTTTTTTTTTTTTTTTTTTGAGATGGAGTCTCGCTCTGTTGCCCAGACTAGAGTGCAGTGGCGTGATCTCGGCTCACTGCAAGCTCTGCCTCCCAGGTTTATGCCATTCTCTCGCCTCAGCCTCCCCAGTAGCTGGGATTACAGGTGCCTGCCACCATGCCTGGCTAATATTTTTTTTTTGTATTTTTAGTAGAGATGGGGTTTTACCATGTTAGCCAGGGTGGTCTCCGTCTCCTGACCTCATGATCTGCCCACCTTGGCCTCCCAAAGTGCTGAGATTACAGGTGTGAGCCACTGTGCCCGGCTGATTTTGATGTTGAATTATAACCAATACAATGGCATTATGTTCATGCAGAACCTCAATGAAGATAATTAAGAATAAATTGTGCTTTCTGATAAACTGTTAGTTAAGAGAAGATATCTTACATTTCCCATTGCTCAAATTTAAGAAGGTAAATAATAAAAAATAATAAATATATTTATATATATAATCTAAATATACAAAGATATTAGGAATGTATTAGGAATATATATTAGCTATATATGGAATATATATGCGGAATATACATATACATGTACTACTCAGAAAAATAATGTTACAGGTTGTTTTGCTTTAAAAAGTCAGGCTTGCTGAAACAAGAAAAATGGAGAACTGAATTTTGGATACAATAAAATGTGGAGAAGCAAATAATAAGAAGAACATGAAGTAGTGAGAAAGGTTTTAATGCTTGGAGAGTGTAGTTTGTGAATCTCAACCATTATCATAAAAGGTGAGTAGTAGTTATGTGGAATAGATACACATTTATATTCTTAACAGTTTGCAATCTCATTTACCCCAAACCTGCAAATTCCAGTTACAGGTGCACAGCATTCTACTGTTCTCCTCATTTTTCTGTGTTGAAATTTGTTTCTCACAGATTTTCTTTAACCTACATTAGATTATTAACAGAGTACACACAGATCCCTTAAAAAAGGGAGGGGAGAAATGTCAGGGGTGTGTGAATCAGAGCAACTCCATCTTAAATAGGAGTGGGGTAAAATGAGGCTGAAACCTACTGGATTGCATTCCCAGATGGTTAAGGTATTCTAAGTCACAGGATGAGATAGGAGGCCAACATAAAATACAGATCATAAAGACCTTGCTGGATAAAACAAGTAGCAGTAAAGAAGCTGGCCAAAACCCACCAAAATCAAACTGGCGACGAGAGTGACCTCTAGTCATCATCAGTGCTACACTCCCACCAGCACCATAACAGTTTACAAATGCCATGGCAATGTCAGAAAGTTACCCTATATGGTCTAGAAAGGGGAGACATGAGTAATCTACCCCTTGTTTAGCATATCATCAAGAAATAACCATGAAAATGGGCTACCAGCAGCCCTCAGAGCTGCTGTATGGAGCAACCATTCTTTCATTCCTTTACTTTCTTGATAAACTTGCTTTCACTTTGCACTGTGGACTTGCCCTGAATTCTTTCTCACATAACATTTCTTTTGGTCTCAATCTCCAGTGAAATAACTCCTCACACATTTCTTACTTTCCACATCATGCTTCCACCTTCTGAATATTGGTAGTGCTAATGTATTCCTTTTAAAAATTACTTCAGTATTACATTTGAATATGTAACATTTAAATTACATAATATGGTAATGGAAAACGTGAATGGCAGAAATGAAAAGGAACTACTACTAAGTTTAACTACTTTTTTAAGTTTAAAACTCAAAGCAGAGAATAAATGCCAACAGACTGGGCAGTAGGGGACATTTTTCAAAATAGGAAGAAGGAGCGAGAGAAAGAACAACTTCATTTTTTAGTCCTATTAATGTTCATGTGACTACAATAATAGAACCATCTATCCCTTAGATGTTGGTTGCCTAGATGTTCCCAAATCCTCTGGTCCTGAGGGATTATTCTTCTTTAATAAATAAGTAAAATTCATGTTGGTTTCCATCCTAATGATTATAGAAAAGCCAGCATTTCCCTGACACCATCTTTAGGAACACTTGGGTTCTGCATTCCTCCAGATCACCTCTTGGCCCGATTTCACATGGCCATTGAATTCTCTCCTGTGGCCTGTTCTGTATTCTGTGTTGATGTAAACACCTATGTATTTTTTCTTTGATACTCCAAACCCATTGTGATCACAGAGCTCTTGAATTTAGCATAATCTTTCTAAATCATTTTGAGTAGCACAGCATAGAAAACAATAACAAATTGAATACTAGACTGTTCTTATTAATAGAGTATTATTCTTAACAGTCTTTCTTTCATTCACACTGTTGGAATTCCTCACAGGCTGTCATTTGTCATCAAACATCCACGTCCTCATCTCAACTTTTAGGATAAGTGTTGGGATTCGCAAATGGCACTCTCCAAGCACTGAAACCTTCCTTACTAAATTCTTCTTCCTCTTGTTTCTCCACATTTTCTTATTTCTCTTGTTGCAGCACTCCTTTACTTATAATACCAAAACAACCTGTAACGTTATTTTTCTGAGTAGTCATCCACCCTGGAGAAAAATTATGTGCCTCTCTTAGAAGGCATGTTACTTGTTTTCTCTTTATCCTGCATGAAGAACTGTAGGGTTTTCCCTCTCCACTCTAAGCAAGAAAAATGATAATATTATAATCCTTTATATTCTAATTTTTAGTTTATTTTGGTGCCTGATAAAAAAGTACATACTTAGAAAATGTGGTTGGCATGTAAGAAGGGTTTAAAAGATAATAAAATCGACAATTTAGGATTGTTGTAAGTGGTGCTGAAGCAGAAAAAAGTGAACTGCGCTCATCTAAGTACATGATAGCTAGACGTGGAATTAGAGGATGCAAAATGAGGGATGTAGAAAAGTTATTTTTTTTTAAGTGGCATGATTTGAGGATGACTTTTATACCTGGATTAGATTAAGTTGTTCAGCAATGCTTGCTTATTGGTGTCTTCAGTTTCATAAGAGGACAACAGTCGTATCCAGAATTCAGCTATCCCTGAAACTCTTGGCTGGGCAGGGAGTTTACTAATTCCCATTAAAAGCTTGACTGGAAAATTAGTAATTCTGAAAAACATGCTACCAATTCATTATTTTAAAAGCTTCTCCTGTATTTTTCAAGTCCTCTTGTCAAAAGCTGGCTCCCATAGAAAGCAAGGAAGGTCACCAAAATGAGAGCAAATAGAGGCCACTCAATCAGACCTTGTTATAACAAAGGTCACCCACCTTCACTTGTGTCTGACAGAGACTCAAAGGTAGACAGAGAAGTGGGTTAACTTTGTACTATTAAAAAAAGAATCTGGGAAGACCTCAGTTTTGCTCTGATTGGAGGTTGTTGGCATGGGGAAGCTGTAAGTGGGCTACCTAGAATGGGAGGCATCTTTTATGTTTGGCTAGGGAGCATAATTGACTTTCTCTGGGGTTGGTCCTGCATTCAATGCAGGGGCAAAAATCAGGGAAGCTGACAGTCCTGGATGAGTCCTGATTCTCCTGGATTGATTGCTGCAGATGTTGTGCATCAGAGTTCTATTGTCATGTGTGGTCTCTCACTCCCCAGATGTTACCAGTGGAACCTGTTGATTAGACAAACCTGAATTTGTTTCTCATCTGGGTAAGAGAGAATGCGATCTCACAAAGCTATGACAGTGGACTGGGGTGGGGAAAGTTAAAGTCAGTTTGTTGAGAGTTGGAAGTTTGATTTAAGGCAAGTCTTTCAAACTGAGAGAAAATTTGATCAGAGTTGGGTAAGGATAAAGATACAACTAAGACAGTTTGAAGCAACAAGATAAGGATTTTGTAGTGAGTTGAGGAGATCTTTAAGGAAGTTCCTATAATGAACAATCAAACCATTTTACTTGGGCAGGAGACTCCTGCAAAAAGAGTCATGCTATTGACCAAATAAAAGTAAACTCATGTTTATAGAGACAGTGTGGAATGGTTTTGTTTTACTTAGTATTTATATTTTCATTTTTATAGAGATGGAGTCTTGCTATGTTGCCCAGGTTCTTCCCAGACTCCTTTGCTCTAATGATCCTCCTGTCTTGGCCTCCCAAAGTGCTGAAATTACAGGCATGAGCCACCACACCCAGCCTGAAGTGTGGTGTTCATTTTCAGTGTATAGACCAACTGTGGGAGTAGACAGTTTTTGCTCTTTTTACTTGGACCTTGTCTTCTTTCTTCCCCTTAGATAACATTGTCCTGTATTGAAGCTTGCACAATATATGAAATAGTCATGTCAAATTCATAATCACATTTATGTGAAGAAATCTTTCAGAATTATACACTGCATTCTATTTCCTAGTAGCATTCTCTACAAATACTGTTTATTCTTCCTAAAGGTGTTCTCTGTGGGTCTAAGAATCCTTGTATTATTTGGAACTTGACGTTGTTTGCTTTTGCTGACTGTGGAAGGGACACTACCAGGACACTTTGAGCTAATGGGGAAAAGCTACCGAGTTGGGGAAGCAGTGCTACTTCTGGTGAATAGGGTAATGTAGTAATTTAAAAATAATGGCAAAAACACAATTATTTTTGCACCATCCTAATAGGTATTGCCCTTGAGGAGGATTAAGGGAGAGTGGCTCTAGGATGTCTATGTCGTACAAGATTTTTTAAAGAAGTTCTATGTGCATGAGAAACATGCACTCTATATTGCTGTATGTGTCTTTCAACTAACTTCAGGGTGTATAACAACTAAAGCCATAACTTGACACCTGCTATGGGCTGAATGCAGATTTTCTCAACGGTAGCAATTATTCAAGATGTGGAAATTTTCCTAATGATAGACTTAGATCAGAGAATTCACAACTAAAAGATTCCCAAGACAGAAAATTATCTTAGTGATCCGAGCTTTTAGATCACATACATATATCCCAGGACACATCTTTCCTAGGTCTGTGACATCTTACCCTGTTCACCATATTCATCTTTCCTTTCCTTTGAAAATGCCCCAGGCTCCTTATGTTAATTATTCCATCCAGTTTTCTGAGTTTTGCATGCAAAGATGTGACATACTGAGTCACAAAAAAGGCCTGTTTTACCTATTCCTTAGAGCAGGAGATATCTTTCTCTCTCTTGCATTTTTTTTTTTTTTTTTTTTTTTGACTGAGAGGTATATCTCTCAAGGAACATGTAGGAAAAATTAAATCTGCTCCAAGCTTACTTGATTTTGCACAAATCTAGAGTAATTACTTGTTTCTTTTGCTTAAAAATGATCAATCAATAAATGGAGTAGTAAGCATCTGGTGGGGACACGCATGTACTCCTTCACAAGTAAATGCATATGTAAGGCTGATCAGCTGTATTATACTTTGATTTGTTAGCTAAAGAGTCTTAGAAATATTGGCTTTTTTTCTTTTATCAGGTAAATATATATATGAGAGAGAGCTGAATAAGCACCTTAAATTCTATATGTGACAGATGAGTTGGTCCTGGAAGAAACTGAAAAACTTTGAAGAACAAAGTGTTGTATCATTAGAATTAAGAAAGTATAAGCATTTCTTAATTTTTTTTTTAAACTTTTAGGATCAGGGTTTCATGTGCAGGTTATATAGGTAAACTGCATGCCACAGGAGTATGGTTTACAGACCAATTATTTCATCACCCAGATGATAAGTATAGTACCGGATAGGTAGATTTTTCCTTCCTCACCCTCCTCCCACTGTCTACCCTCAAGTAGGCCCCGGTGTCTGTTGTCCCTTCTTTGTATCCATGTGTACTCAATATTTGGTTCTCACTTATAAGTGAGAATATGTGGTATTTAGTTTTCTGTTTCTGTGTTAGTTCACTTAAGTTAATGGCCTCCACCTCTATCCATGTTGCTGCAATAAACATGATCTCATTCTTTTTTATGGCTGCATAGTACTGTATGGTGTATATGTTCTACATTTTCTTTATTCAGTCTACTCTTGATGGGCATTAAGGATGATTCTATGACTTTGCTTTCATGAATGGTGCTGTAATGAATATGTGCATGCCTGTGTCTTTATGGTAGCATGATTTATACTTTGGGGGGTATATACCAAATAATGGGATTGATGGGTCGAATGGTAGTTCTAAGTTATTTGAGAAGTCTCCAAACTGCTTTCTACAGTGGTTGAATTAATTTACATTCTAAGCAACAGTGGATAAGCATTTCTTTTTCTCTGCAGTCTTGCCAGCATCTTTTGCCTTCTGACTTTTAAATAATGGCCATTCTGACTGGTGTGAGATGATATCTTATTGTGGTTTTGATTTGCATTTCTCTAATGATTAATGATATTGAGCATTTTTTCATATCTTGTTGTTTGTGTGTATGTCTTCTTTTAAGAAGTGACTGTGCACTCTGCTCACTTTTCTAATGGTGTTGTTTTTTTGTTTGTTAAAGAGTTCCTTATAGATGCTTGATAGTCCTTTGTCAGATGCATAGTTTGCAAATATTTTCTCCCATTCTGCAGGTTGTCAGCTTACTCTATTGATATTTTCTTATGCTCTGCAGATGCTCTTTAGTTTTATTAGGTCCGATTTGTTGATTTTTATTTTTTGTTGCAATTGCTTTTGGCATCTTCATCATGAAATCTTCTCCAGGGCCTATGTTCAGAATGGTATTTCCTAGTTTTCTTCTGGGGTTTTACACCTAAGTGTTAGGTTTTACATCTAAGCCTTTAATCCATCTTGAGTTGATTTTTGTGGATGGTGAAAGGAAAGGACCCTATTTCAATCCCTTACACAAGGCTAGCCAGTTATCCCAGCACCATTTATTGTAACATAGAGTCCTTTCCTCATTGCTTGTTTTTGATGAATTTGTTGAAGATCAGATGGTTTTAGGTGTATGACGTTATTTCTGTGCTTTATATTCTATTCTATTGTCTATGTATCTGTATTTGTGCCAGTACCATGCTGTTTTGGTTACTGTACCCTTGGGAGTATAGTTGGAAGTTGGGTAGTGTGATGCCTCCAGCTTTGTTGTTTTTGCTTAGGATTGCTTTGGCTATTTGGCCTCTTTTTGGTCTCACATTCATTTTAGAATAGTTTTTTCTAATTCCTTGGAAAATGTCATGGATGGGTTTATTAGGAATAGCATTGAATCTGTAAGTTGCTTTCGGCAGTATGTCCATTTTAACAGTATTTGTTCTTTCTATTCATAAGCATGAAATGTTTTTCCATTTGTTTGTGTCATCTATGATTTCTTTCAGCACAGTTTTGTAGTTCTCCTTGTAGAGGTCTTTCGCCTCCCTGGTTAGCTGTTTTCCTAGCTTTTTGTGTGTGTGTGTGAATGGGACTATTGTGAATGGGATTGCATTCTTGATTTGGGTCTCAGTTGAATGTTACTGGTGTGTAGAAATGCTACTGTTTTTTATACATTGATTTCGTATCCTGAAACTTCGCTGAAGTTGTTTAACAGATCTAGGAGCTTTTGCGAAGAGACTGGAGTTTTCTAGGTATAAAACCATATAATCTGCGAACAGACAGTTTGACTTCTCTGTTTCTATTTGAATGCCTTTTATTTCTCTTGCATGATTGTTCCGGCTAGGACTTGCAGTACTATGTTGAATAGGAGTGGTGAGAGTGGGCATCCTTGTATAGTTCTAATTTTTAAGAGAAGTATTTCCAGCTTTTCCTCATTTAGTATGATGTTATCTGTGGATTTTATTGAAAGCTTTTTCTGCATCTATTGACCATGAGGTTTTTGGTTTTAATTCTGTTTATGTGATGAATCACATTTATTCATTCCTATGTGTTGAACCAAACTTGCATCCTAGAAATGAAACCTACTTGATCGTGGTGGTCTAGCTTTTTGATGTGCTACTGGATTCAGTTTGCCAGTATTTTGTTGAAAATTTTTGTGTCTATGTATATCAAGGATATTGGCCTGAAGTTTTCTTTTTTTGTTGTATCTCTACTTGTTTTGATATAAGGATGATACTGGCCTCATAGAATGAGTTAAGGAGGAGTTCCTTCTCTTCAATTTTTTGTAACAGTTTCAGTAGGAATGGTACCAGTTCTTCTGTGTAATTCTGGTAAAATTCAACTGTGAATCTGTGTGGTCCAGGGCTTTCCCTGGTTGGTAGTCTTTTAATTATTGATTCAATTTTGGAACTCATTATTGATATGATTAGAATTTCAATTTCCTTCTAATTTAAACTTGGGAGGTTGTAAATAGCCAGGACTTATCCATTTATTGTAGATATTCTAGTTTGTGTGCATAGAGAGTTTGAAATGGTTTCTGCAGGGTTTTTTGTGTTTCTGAGGCATCAGTGGTAATGTCCCCTTTATCATTTATGATGGTGTTTATCTGGATCTTCTCTCTTTTTCTTCTTTATTAGTCTCACTAATTGTCAATCATATTTATTCTTACAAAGAACCAACTTCTGGTTTCATTGATCTTTAGAATGGATTTTTGTGTCTGAATTACATTCAGTTCAGCTCTGATTTTGGTTTGGGGTTGATTTTGCTTTTATTTTTTGACTTCCTCTAAGTGTGATGCTAGGTTGTTAATTTGAGATCTTTCTAAATTTTTGATGTAGACATTTAGTGCTATAAACTTTGCTCTTAGCACTGCTTTAGATGTACTCCAGAGATTCTAGTATGTTGTATTATTGTTTCAATTAGTTTCACAGAATGTCTTGATTTCTGCCTTAATTTTGTTGATCAAAAAGTCATTCAGGAGCAGGTTGGTTAATTTCCATGTAATTATACGGTTTTGAGTGATCTTCATAGTACTGACTTCTATTTTTATTGCATTGTAGGCTGAGAGTGTGATTGATATGATTTCAGGTTTTTTTTTTTTAATTTGCTAAGAATTGTATTATGACTGATTATGTGGTTTTTAGAATATGTACCATTTACAAATAATAGGAATGTATATTTTGTTTTTGGTTGGAGAGTTTTATAGATTACTGTTAGGTCCATTTGGTCAAGTGTCAAGTATAGGTCCTGAATATCTTTGTTAGTTTTCTGCCTTGGTGATCTAATAATACTGTCAGTGGGGTGTTGAACTCTTTTACTATTATTGTGGGGTTATCTGTGTCTCTTTGTAGTTCTCTAAGAACTTGCTTTATTAATCTGGGTGCTCCTGTGTTTGGTACATATATATTTAGCATAGTTTAATTGAGCACTGTACCATTATGTAATGCCTTTCTTTGTCTTTTGTGATCATTGTTTTAAAGTCTGTTTTGTTTGAAATTAGAGTAACAACCCCTGCTTTTTGGTTTTGCTTGGTTTGGTTTTATCTTTGCTTTGATCCTATGAGTGTCTTGAAGACAGCACACAGTTGGGTCTTGTCCCTTTATTCAACTTGCCAGCATACCTTTTAAGTGGCGGCATTTGTCCTATTTATATTTAAGATTAATATTGATATATGTAGATTTGACCTTGTCATCCTGATGTTAGCTGGTTATTCTCCAGACTTGATTGTGTAATTGCTTTATAGTATAAATGATCTATATATGTAAGTGTGTTTTTGGTGGCTGGTAATGGCCTGTTTCTATATTTAACCCCTGTGTAAGGGACCACTTATAAGGTAGGTCTGGTGGTAACAAACTTCCTTAGTATTTGTTTTTCTGAAAAGGCTTTTATTTCTCCTTTTTAGATGAAGCTTAGTTTGGCTGAATAAGAAATCATGATTGGAATTTCTTTTCTTTAAGAATACTGAATATAGGCCCATAATTTCTTCTCACTTGTAGGGTTCCTGATGAAAGGTCCCCTGTTGGCCCAATGGGATTTCCTTTGTAGGTGACCTGCCCCTTCTTTCTAGCTGCCTTAATTTTTTTTTTTTTTTTTTTTTTTTTACATGTTGACCTTGGAGAATATGATGACTATATTTCTTGGGAAAGTCATCTTTTATAGTATTGCACAAGCAGTCTCTGCATTTCCTGAGTTTGAATGTTGGCCTATGTAGTGAGATTGGGGAAATTTTCATGGACAATATCTTCAAATATCTTATCCAACTTGCTTTCTCTCCTATTTCTTACTTTTAACCATAGTGCGAGACCATAAAAATGACTGTATGCTGAAACTCACAAAGTGATCTTGATAATCAATGGGAGAATTATGATTGCTCTGTGATCTTTAAATTTTTGTCAAAGTATTTAAAACTCTTTTGCTTTAAATTGTACATCCATAGGGGAAAATAATAGCAAAACTTCCATTTGGGGGCTCTAGTTGTCTTATAAAGTAACTAGATAATTTTACTAGTAAACAAATATTATTTAGTGCATTGTAATTTAAACATTAGAAACATTGAGAAAGGTTTTTTATATGTAATTTATTAATCCTAATTACAATTAATTTTATATAAAAATTAAGTACTTGTCTTTCTTTTCTCCTTGTATAATTTATATCTAATGAGCATCCTTTCTACTCATTGGAAGCAATTTAGAAAATGTGTCTTTTGGTAATACAGGTTTTTCATTTCTTCAATTTAAAAAGTCATAGTTTGGGTAATGGGAATTAAAAATAATCTGCACCTTAATTACAAATCAAATATATGCAAGCATATTCATGATATATACAAGTCTTTATAGAATTGTCATTTAGCCTTTTGGAGTATTAACCAATGCAATATTTGAAATGTGGAGCAATTGCTGGGCTGTATCAAAGATTATCATACAACTGAGACATAGAAGGGATGTGGAGTCACCCCATCTTTTCCTCAATGTAGGGATTATCTTTTTAAAATTTGTGAACATTCTGATAGTTTTGAAAGATTGTTCCTTAAGAGAGCTTCACATTATATCTACTACAGTGATCACTGAAAAATTTAGTCTTGTTAAGTCAAAGACTTCTCATTAACTTTCCTTGGTCACTTATTCTTTTCTGTAGATCTTGAGAACTAAGCCCACTTGTTGAACAGGATACTTGCTAAACATTCAAAGAGCTTTCCTGCTCATGTCCCTCTTTTCTCTAGGTTGTAGTTTATTCTAGTGCCTTCTGATTTCTGAAAACCTAATAGGATAATTAGTTCCACCCTCTTTACTCTTTTTATTCTGCTTATCCCCAAGAGAGTTTATTAATTTGGAAATTTTATCCTTTTGGTAATCCTGATTGCTGTAGTGCCAAAGAGCATGGTAGTACATCTTGGGAGATGGAATGTTGATTTTGATCCTCAAGTCAGCGGAAAGCCATTTAAGGGTTATAGGTAGTAGGCAGAGGTGTGAGATAAGCAGATTTGCATCTCTATGAAGATCCCTGTGCAGCACTTTAGAAAAAGAAATGGAGTCGATGAGGGACAGTGGGATCTGCAGGGGAGTTTGAATTGAGCAGGGTGAGTCTTTCAAGTACCTTTCTGTCAATGAGCATTTATAAGGTCTCTCCAACTAGTTCTGGGAGTCTTTCTTTTTCTTTTTCTTTTCTTTTTTTTTTTTTTTTTGAGACGGAGTCTCACTCAGTCGCCCAGGCTGGAATGCAGTGGTGCGATCTCTGCTCACTGCAAGCTCTGCCTCCCGGGTTCACGCCATTCTCCTGCCTCAGCCTCCCGAGTAGCTGGGACTACAGTCGCCCGCCACCACGCCCGGCTAGTTTTTTGTATTTTTTAGTAGAGATGGGGTTTCATTTCACCGTGTTAGCCAGGATGGTCTCGATCTCCTGACCTCGTGATCCGCCTGTCTCGGCCTCCCAAAGTGCTAGGATTACAGGCTTGAGCCACCGCGCCCGGCCATTTCTGGGAGTCTTTCTATTTCTGCTCAGGCAGAGTAAAAGTAGATGATTAGTTAAGATATTATGTTAGACACCCAAGGGACTTCCAGAAATAGTTGGTGAGACTTTGGGATGGAGAATCTTAAGTCTTATAGTTATGTAGGTAGGAGTTTATGTACTAGAGAATTTTAATATTAATATTAATATGCTTTAATTTTTACCAATATGCTGTTGAGGTTAGGACACATTCAGGGTACATTTTCAATTATAACAAATTAAATTATTCTCCATGTGTGTCTGTCTCTCACTAGACTGTTGTCTGACTGATGTTTGAGAGACTGACATGTTAATGTTTGTCTTCGTAAATAGCAGAGCATCTGGAACACACTAGAAAAAATATAAATAAGTAAATGAATGAATGATAGACATAATGTGTAGTTATTATTCAAATTATGTATTTTGGTGAGTTGGATAAAATTTGTTGTCTGTTATTTACCTTGTTTAAAAATAAATTGATGTGAGTTAAAATTTAGTAATGAAGACAGCATTGTAAATACTACAAAAAACATTTCCAGATACATTTAATAGCTTTACAAGTGTCTTTAATGAACTTAAGATATAGCTTTCCCTGTAATTGCTGACAACTGTGTTGTTGTAGGTTGAAGATCACACATGCTTATCAGAGGTACTATTGACTTATACTTGTTCTGTTTATTGATTACTTAATTAGTTTTCTAAGATAGCTAATCAGAGAGAGATGTAGGTATTTAGGAGTCTTTCATTAAAACATGCTAAGAAATTTAAAACAGAAAAATGTGTGACCTGAAAGGAAAGCTCAGTAAAGGCAGTTCTTGAGGACCTTGGATATAATATAATGTACTACTGTAGGTAAAATTGGTATAATTTAATTTCTATTTTCTTCTTCAGAGTAATGATTTTTTTTGTTCCATTGGTTAGGGAAATATATCACATGCATGCAGCTATGACTTTATGGGTATTTCCATTTCCATCTGAATTGTAGATTAGCAAAAAGTAAGTGCACATTTCTATGACCTATAAAACACATTTAACTTTTGACACTTTCTCTTTTTATCGGAATTCTATTGATAAAATATAAAACTAATGGGAATTTTCTCTTTTTATTGGAATTCTATTGATAAAATATAAAACTCATCATATTTCATTATTTTTTAAAGGTTTATTTTTAATCCAAATCCATTTTGTGTTTCTGTTCAAATACTAATATAATATGGGATATTAGTGAAGTCCTTCATCTAACAATTCTTTAGCTTCAGTTATCTTCTTTAGAAAATGAGTTCTCATCCTTATTTAAATTAATTAATAAACACTAGCACTTTTACATCATATCCTGTGTTTTATGTAAAATAAACTCATAAAGTTTACACTTGTTTTTAGAGAAGTGACTTCTAATGCTATACTTTCCTCACAATCAGAGTTATTAAAGAAAAGTCATGGGAATATTTTGCTCTTTCTATATATCTGTATATTTTATAAGTTGGTTTGCTATCATATTTTTCTTAATATTAAAGTTGACGAAAACAAATCAGAATAGGTAAGATTGTACAATACTGAAAGCTGATTGTTAATGACATGTCCTTAAATTGAGCCTTGCGATAATTGAGATAGGAAGGTTTATTCTAGAGAATTCTAGATGCTGCACTTATGGTAAATTCGCTAAACAGTTCTGATCTTGGAATTTTTACATACTAGTGTGGAAGGCTTTTATTGTTCAGTTGTATCATCATTTTATTAAAACTGTTTATTCATATGACTTTTATGAAACGTTACAGAGCTGGTTTGTCAGAAGTTCTTTGCACCTAACAGAGTGAGAAATGAGATGATAAAATAGAATGCAGTTTTATTTTTTCTGTTTTAAGCTTAAAACTTAAAAGATATATGAACTATTAAGTAAAAAAAACTCATTTATTCGTTCTTTCATCCAAGTATATAACCAATTTATTAAGCATATATGTGCTCATGTGAAAATTGAATCAGAGAGCTTTTTGTTTCAGAGCAATTTTTATTAAAAAATTCTTAACATAAAGCAATAAAAGACTCATCTATACCTCTAGCTTTCACTGACTCCTTGCTTTAATCATTCATCTAGTAATTCAACTGATATTTATTCAGCAACAGCTGCTCATTTACATAAAATAAGAAACAATATGTTCAGGAATTGGAGGATATTAAAAAACAGTTATCTCAAACTTAAGTTTGGAAAAATAACGTATATAGAGGAGTACTTAACAATTTGTATAGATTTAATTGTGTAAAATGTGAGAAAAGGGAACAAATTGCAAATGAAACAAATGAAGAAAAAGTACATGTTTTCCATCTTTCTTCAATTGCTGAAATTTGTTGTTTGTACATAATTTAGAGTCATAGATTGGATTAGTAGTGTATCATTTTTCACATAGTTTATTTGAAAACTTGTATTCCCTCTTCTGGTCTCATCCTCTATCTTCCCCCTGTAATGGTAAGGAAAACAAGCTGGTTGGTAATTGAATATAATAGTGAGCATTCATCCCAGCAAGTTGGATAGTCTCCTCTACTGCAATAATTAAACACCAGTGGGATGATTTGGATTAGAAAATTGAAGGTGAAATGAACTATTAATGTAAATGAAGGAAGACATTATGATTTGTTGAAGAAGAAAACAAAAAAAGAGTATCTAGCTCCAGTGTCTTAAGAGACAAAGAGACTTTTAGAAAACCCTACCCCTATCATGAGGTCAGGAGATCAAGACCATCCTGGCTAACATGGTGAAACCCAGTCTCTACTAAAAATACAAAAAATTAACCAGGCGTGGTGGTGGGCACCTGTAGTCCCAGCTACACAGGAGGCTGAGGCAGGAGAATGGCGTGAACCCGGGACGTAGAGCTTGCAGTGAGCCAAGATGGCGCCACTGCGCTCCAGCCTGAGTGACAGAGTGAGACTCAGTCTCAAAAAAAAAAAAAAGAAAACCCCACTCCTTTCAGTGCAAAACTTACTCTAACAGTATTCAAAATAAGTCTCAGGTACCTATGACTATACCAAATTGGGTTCTTAGGAAAATATTTTTGCTGCTGTTAGTTTTTTGGGGGATGCTTATACATGATAAAAAGGAAGAGTATTGTTTCTGAAGTGATCTTTTGGGTGAGTCTGCTAACTATATAGGTTCTGGAACCACGTCTATCAGGCGAAGTGTTTTCAAACCGTCTTTTGATAAGTATAGGTCAGACTTTGGTGTTGTCATGGATTCATTGGCACACCTCCCTGATTCCTCTTCAGGGCCAATACATCCATCCACAATTACCTGCAGTGCCTGATGTGCCTCACTTCAACTTCAGGAAACTGTCTGGGCCAAGGTTATACTTCTCAGGGGGCAGCCTACAACCACTGACAAACTGATGCAGGACACAAAGGCTGGGCCCCCTTGTCTCACTTCAGGACTGCTCTGCAGGAACTGACACTGCTTGACAATGAAGATCCTTTCTGAAGTGGCCACTCCGCCCAAAGATGTGAGGATAAAGGGATTTGAACAAAGATGAGGTTAAAAAATTCCCATAACTCTGGGTAACTTATTCTACAAAAGCAGAATCTTCAGCCTGAAATAGTCAAGTTGAATTGCTAGGGTTCTGTATCCTGCTGTTTAGATCAGGATTAAGAAAATGGCACAAACATTCTAAACTACCTGGAGGGAACGTTTCCCAGTCTTAGCATGTGCATTATATGGCATGAGCTTATACCAGCAAAAAGCTCTCTTAATTCCTTCCACTTGGAGTGGATGTTGGGGGGGATGACAAATTCTACCATAGAGAGTATGTGAAGCAGGCAGGCTTATATTAACTCCTTAACTCCTTTAGAATCAACAAGTGAGGCTGGAGGGTTCCAGTGGTTGATTCATACTCTCAGCTAAGGTGATATTTTACATTAAGTACAGAGGGAGGAATAGTGGTTTTCCTATGAGTTAGGAAGAGAATAGAAACCCCATTCAGAAGTTCCTCTGTGTTTATATGGAGAGTAGACTTGCCTTTATTCCTTCTCTTTTTATTCAACCATTTATAGGCCCACTTCACCCTGGTTCATAGCATAATCAATCTCAAAACCTATCTTGGCAGGTATATTTGCTTTAATATCTCAGAAAACACAAACAGTGGATCTTTTATTAATATCATGAATCAGGGCTTAAAGGTTAGCCCAGATGAAACAGAAAATTACAGAGAGATTAAATAGTTTGCCCTCTCTTGTCAATTCCAGCTTATATCTTGTCATTCTTCATAGCCAAGTGAAGAAAAAGCACAACCACGTATATTTTAAATTATTTCATTGATTAAAGTAATATCAATTCAAAATGGCATCAAATCCAAAAATTTCCTCTTTGCCATTCTGAAACTTACTCAAGCCAGAAGGAGAATAGAATACAGACCTTTAATATTTTTGGTGACAAGAAGTTTGAAGGGCTGCTAAACAAAAGAAGGAGCAGGGGTGAATGGGGAAGAAGGAGGAGCAAGGACCACCCCAGTTGCACATCTGAGAAAACCAATCCAGTTCACTTTTCAAGATGCAGGGCACAAATTGAGACACAGGACTACATCTTTTATTTACAGAGGTCAGAATGGGGTTATTAGCTTGAATCAGGAACTTTCCAGACTATAGTTTGTTTCTCACAAACAAAGGGCTCAGATAAATAAGGAATGGTCACCAAAGCTGTAATTTCAGAAAGTAGCTGGAAGTCCTTGAGTTGTAAAAAGCAAATTAGTTTCCTATGTCCATTAGCTGTTAAGAAGTAAAGGCTAATTGAGCTGCCACTCAAAAGCCTAGGTCAGAAAAAAAAAAAAAAAAAAAAAAAAATCCCTGTTAGACTATAACTCTGATTCTTTCTAAACAAAAGCCACATATAAATAGATCACCAAGAAAAAAATTAGAAACATAAAGGTTATGAAATCAAAAGGAAACCAACAAAGACAGAAAAGACAAAAGAGACAAAGAGCAGAGAAGAAAAATACTTACAAAAATAATAAAATGTAGCCATGGAGCAGATAAAAATAAACCATCTTGACAAAAACTTAAAGTTTGTATGCATCTATGAAACATGTACCAGAGTAAAACAAGCGCTTATAGAGAATATAGAGATGTAAGAGCCTTATTATTATGTATCTTAATTAAAAAAAATTTATTTAGAACAGTCTGCACTCCCAAGTTTTTTCATGCCATTGATTTGTTGGATGCTGGCACTTTCTAGGTCTCTTTCTCAAGCAGTTAATAGCATATTTCAGACAAATAACCAAATGACCCACAAACAGATTGTTGACCACAGATATCCAGTCATGCCACTTTGAATAACATTGAGGCCACTTCACTTTTTAGATAGTTTATGCATACTAGGCAGTGAAGTTGTAATAACTTCCAGTAGTCAAAAGCAATTGTAAAACACTGAAAATTGTATTACCCCATGGATTTTAATAGTACATCCCAATTTCAGAGTTGTTAAAAGTGTGAAAAAATGTGCATTTTAAAATTTAAAGAATAGATTAAAAACTACTCTCAGAACTAAGACGAACATCGGAAATACAAATAAATAAAAATGGGTTGAGTTTAACTATTGAAAGAAAAATGTGTTATATTTAATCACATATCAAAGTCCAATTTTGTTCTTTCAATAACAAATATTTCTAAAATAGGACATTCTTATAGATTGATGAAAACATGGGCAAAGTTATAAAAAGAAAATTCTAATATATATCAAGGGTCATGATAATTATATCACCATATGTTGAATTAAGGCTAAGAATTACTAATTTACATAAAATTATGCTAAAGTATATAGTATACAATTATGTATAGCAATTATACTAAATTTGCATGCAAACAATATATCAACATCCATGAAAGCAAAAACCATAGGAAAACATATTAAATAGAACAAAATCACATTCTTCTTATAAGTAAAAAACTTTAATTTGCCTGTCTTAGACCATGATAGATTTAAACAAATAAAAGTTAAAAATATAAATTATATAATTAATTAGGTACATTAATGTTCTATAGTGCTATAACCTGAAAAGATCAAATACATATTATTTTTCATATCAATGGAAAATCCACAAAAATTGACATCTTAGATTGTAAAACAGTCTCAATTAAGCAAATCAGAAGTAGTATAGAAAACATTGCTATACTGAATGTATACTAATAATGCACTGAAAAATATATTAATAACAATATTTAAAAGATTCTTACCACTTTGATATTAAAAACTAAAAATACTCTCTACAACACTTTTGTTAAGTAATTCTAAAATATAACATTATAGTAATTATAGAAAATTAATGTAACAAAAATGCTAAATATCCAGATTAGTGAAATAGAGGTAACAGTGCTCAGAAATATGTTCATAGACCAAAAGTATCTTCTATTAGTAAAAGAGAAGTTAAATGAAATAAGCATATAATTTATGGAAACATAAGCCTATCAAAACCAGAAAACGTGAATAAAGGTACCAGTGGAAAAAGCTGAATCAAACAAAATAAATAAAAAAACTTTACAAGAAAAGAAATCTCAGAGCTGAGTGTTTTTTTTTTCTTCTTTTTTTTTTGAGACGGAGTCTTGCTCTGTCGCCTGGGCTGGAGTGCAGTGGCCGGATCTTGGCTCACTGCAAGCTCCGCCTCCCAGGTTTACGCCATTCTCCTGCCTCAGCCTCCCGAGTAGCTGGAACTACAGGCGCCCGCCACCTCGCCCGGCTAGTTTTTTGTATTTTTTAGTAGAGACGGGGTTTCACAGTGTTAGCCAGGATGGTCTCGATCTCCTGACCTCGTGATCCGCCCGTCTCGGCCTCCCAAAGTGCTGGGATTACAGGCTTGAGCCACCGCGCCCGGCCCTTCTTTTGTTTTTGAGATGGAGTCTCCCACTGTCACCCACTCTGGAGTGCAGTGGCGCCATCTAGGCTCACTGCAACCTCTACCACCAGGAACGGCTCATTTTTGTATTTTTAGTAGAGACAGGATTTCACTCTGTTGGCCAGGCTTGTCTGAACTCCTGACCTCAGGTGATCTGCCTGTCTTGGGCTCCCAAAGTGCTGGGATTACAGGTGTGAGCCACTACGCCAGACCTCTAAGTGTTGTGTTTTCTTTTCTTTTTCTCTTTTTCTTGAGACAGAGTCTCGCTGTGTCACACAGGCTGGAGTGCAATGGCTTGATCTCGGCTCACTGCAAGCTCTGCCTCCCAGGTTCAAGTGATTCTTCTGCCTCAGCCTCCCAAGTTCCTGGGGTTACAGACACATACCACTGCACCTGGCTAATTTTTGTATTTTTGTAGAGATGGGTTTCACCAGGTTGTCCAGGCTCGTCTTGAACGCCTGACCTCATGATCCACCTGCCTCGGCCTTCCAAAGTGCTGGGATTACAGACGTGAGCCACCATGCCTGGCCTACATGTTTTTTTAAAGAAAAAAATAAATTGGCTAACCCAACAGAGAAAAATTGAATATATGTTAATTTAATAGTGGTAATCATTACACAATGTGTATATATATATCAAATAAAAGATGAAAAAGCAAAAAGAAAAATGGAAGACTACAATAAATCTGAAAAGAAAATAAGAAGGAAGGGAAGGGAAGGGAAATGAATGAAAGGGATTAAAGGCAGGAAGGAAGGAAGGAAGGGATGAAGGGAGAAGAGCAAAATAATATAGACAAGGATGAAAATGGCACAAATTTTGTTCAGTCATATTCAAATGTGAAATATGAATTTGAGGAGAAAACATACAGTTAACTGTGGATTGTCATAACAGCATTTGATAGAATTCTTGGTAAGGCAGAAGTAAATGGCTAATTGTAATGTATGATTAAAATGTTTGTATATTAGTGTATAGTATAAATATGTAAAACATATACAGAATAGATATTATGTATAATCAATTGTGAAAAGAATGTCTATCAACTCCTAAACTAAAATTATGCTTAATGTAAAAAACCTTTACACAGTCCCATTAAATTCAGAATTAAAGCAAGGCTATTCATTATCACCACTACTATTTAATAAAAATTCAGTTAAAGAAGACATTGAAACAGTAAGTATAAAATTGAAAATGTTTTCCAGGCATACAATCATTATCTTATCCAATAATAATCAATTGTCTGAAAAATAAAGAAAATAAACAGAAAATCTATAAACAATAAAGTAATTCAGCAAGTTAACAGCTTTTCCTATTCATAAATGACAATGCTTAAACATAGAATGGGAGAGAAGACTCATTTTTTACTATGGTAGCAAAAACAAAATACTATAACTAAACTTGAAATGTGCGACAGCTGCATAAAGCTCTATGGACATGGAAGACTGAACTCTTATCCAAAAGAGGATCGGTTACCTGTAATCTCTGAAATTCATAGGATCCCAGCAAAATACTGTAGAGATTATTTTAGTACCTTATGTGATGATTTCTGGATAAGAAAAAGGAATAAATAACTAAAGTAATCTGAAAATGAAGAGTAGTGAAGGGAAGCTAGCCATGCTAGATATTGAAATTTATTACAATGTTTCAATCATTTAAGAAGCATGGTACTGTGGTACTATAAATATACTTAGAAAGAGAGATAGAACAACAATACCAAAAACAAATACATAAAGGAATTTAGTTTAGAGTGATAATCAAATCAGATAGATTATACAATAAACAGTGTTGGAACAGTCATGTATTAGTCCATTCTCACACTGCTGTAAACATACTACCTGATACTGGATAATTTATCAGAAAGGTTTAATTGACTCACAATTCTGCCTGGCTGTGGGAGGCCTCAGGAAACTTGCAATCATGGTGGAAGATGAAGGGGAAGTAAGGACTTTCTTCATAAGGTGGCAGGAGAGAGATAGCAAGGGCAGGAGAAATGCCTGACATGTACCAAACAAGCAGATCCTGCGAGAACTCCCTCACTGTCAAGAGAACAGCATAGGGGAGACCGCCCCCCATGATCCAGTCACCTCCCACCAGGTCCTTCCCTGAAGACATGGGGATTACAATTCAAGATGAGATGATTTGGGTGGGGACACAGAGCTAAACCACATTATTCCACCATGGCTCCTCTCAAATCTCATGTTCTTGTCACATTTCAGAACCAATTATGCCTTCCTAACAGTCCCCCAACATCTTAGCTCATTCCAGCATTAACTCAAAAGTCTAAGTCCAAAGCTTCATCTGGGACAAGACAAGTTCCTTCCACCTATGATTCTGTAAAACCAAAGGAAGTTAGTTACTTCCTAGATACAGTGGGACTACAGGCATTGGGTACCAAATAAGAGAAAATGGCCAAAACAAAGAAGCCGCAGGACCTATGCAAGTCCAAAACATGGTGGGGGCAGTCATTAAATCTTAAAGCTCTGAAATGATCTCCTTTGACTCCGTGTCTCACACTCAGGGCTTGCTGATGCAAAGGGTGGGCTCTCATGGCCTTGGGCAGGTCTGCTTCTGTGGCTCCAGATGGTACAGCCCTGGTGGCTGCCTTTCCTTTCCAGCTGGCATTGAATGTCTGTGGCTTTTCCAAGCATGTAGTGCAAGCTGCCAGTGGATCTACCATTCTGGGGTCTGGAGGACAGTTGCCCTTTTCTCACAGCTCCACTAGGCTCTACTAATGCTCTCGTAGGGACCCTGTGTGGGGGCTCCAACCCCACATTCCCCTCTTTATTGCTAAAGTAGAGGTTCAACATGAGGGCTCTGCCCCTGCAGCAGGCTTCTGTGTGGACATCAGGTGTTTCCATACATCCTCTTAAATTTATGTGGAGGCTGCGAAGCCTCACTTATTGTCTTCTGCACACCTGCAGGCCTAACATCACGTGGAAACCACCAAGGCTTTGGACTTGCAACCCCTGAAGCAACAGCTTGAGCTGTACCTTGGCCTCCTTTAGCCATGGCTGGAGATGGAGCATCTGGGACACAGGGCACTAAGTCCTCAGGCTGCACAGAGGACTGGGGCCCTAGGCCCGGCCCACAAAGCCATTTTTCCCTCCTAATCCTCTAGGCCTGTGATGGGAGGGGCTACCTTGAAGATCTTTGACATGCCCTGAGACATTTTCTTCATTGTCTTGGCTATTAAATTTGGTTCCTCATTATGTATGCAAATTTCTGCCCCAGCTCGAACTTCTCCCCAGAAAATGGGTTTTCTTATCATGGTCAGGCTGCAAATTTTCCAAATCATTATGCTGTGCTTCCCTTTTAAACGTAAGTTCCAATTTCAAACCATCTCTTTGTGAACACATATAACCATATGCCTTCAGGAAAACCAGATCACCTCTTGAATGCTTTGCTGCTTAGCAATTTCTTCTGCCAGATACCCTAAGTCATCACTCTCAAGTTCAAATTTGCATAGATCTCTAGGTCAGGTGCAAAGTGCTGCCAGTCTCTTTGCTAAAGCATAGCAAGAGTCACTTTTGCTCCACTTCCCAAGAAGTCCCTCATCTCCATCTGAGACCACCTCAGTCTGGACTTCATTGTCCATATCACTATCAGCATTTTGGTCAAAACCATTCAACAACTCTCTATAAAGTTCCAAATTTTCCCTCATTTTTCTATCTTCTTCTGATCCCTCCAAACTGTTCTGAGGTCTTCCTGTTACCCAGTTCCACAGTTGATTCCACATTTTCAAGTTATCTTTATAGCACTGTGCCATTATCCTGGTACCAATTATCTGTATTAGTTCATTCTTGCACTGCCATAAACATACTACCTGAAACTGGGTAATTTATGAGAAAGAGGGATTAATTGACTCACAGTTCTGCATGGCTGAGGGAGGGCTCAGCAAACTTCCAATCATGGTGGAAGGTTAAGGGGAAGCAAGTACCTTCTTCACAAGGCAGCAGGAGAAAGAGCGCAAGTGCAGGGGAAACACTGAGCACTTATCAAACAACCAGATCCTGTCAGAATTCCTTCGTTATCAAGAGAACAGTGTGGGGAAAGCCACCCTCATGATCCACTCACCTCCCACTGGATCCCTCCCTTGACATGTAGGGATTATAATTTGAGATGAGATTTGGGTGGAGATACAGAGCAATACCATATCAATACGGAAAAAAAATAAATTTTGCATTATATATAATACCTTAAGACCTCAATAGTTTAAATTGAGCAAATAGAAGAGAAAAGATAAGAAAGGGAAAATATTAAAAGAAGATAATGACTGTAAATACACAAAAATATGTGTATGTATAAAAATATGTGTATTATATATATACATATATAAAAATTATCTTCTCAATAAATATATATGAAACCAAAACCGAATTAAAATAATAATATGTAAACACATCAGAAAACATAGTTGAGCATTATGGCACATGCCTGTAGTCCCAGCTATTCAGGAAGCTGAGGCGGGAGGATCATCTGAGCCGTAGGGTTTGAGGCTGCAGTGAGCTATGATTGTGTCACTGCACTGCAGCCTGGGCAACAACTGAGTGAGACCCCATCTTTAATCAATCAGTTTTAAAGACAGAGTCACCACAAGCAAAATATAACAAAATGACAGATTTTGATATGTATCTTCTTAAGATATTTATAAAGAGCTTTTTAAAAATATAAATTGATAAGAAACAGTTCAATAGGAAATAAGCTAGAGATCTGACCACACTGTTCACAGAAAATAAATAGCTCTTAAACATATCAAATAACCTCAAGATCACTCTTTGGTACATAACTTTGGAGAGACAGGTATTCCATGCATAGATGAAAAGTGGTTTGACAACTGTTACAGAAATTACCATGCGCATCTGAAAATTTTTCTGTGGGTACATTCCTATATGTACAAGAGGATATAGATAAAATTTTATCCAATATTATTTGTGATAACAGAACATTGGAAATAAACCAGATGTGCTTCAGGAAGCCAGAGGTTAAATAAATTACAGCCCATATACACAATCCATGTAAAATATATTATATATTCATATTCCCATATGTATAAGAGAACACTCATTAAATAATTTATATTCATCCACACTATAGAATCAAAAGCAGCTTTCAAAAGGATCATTGAAGTCTCTGTGTACTGATGGGGGATAATCTCCCAATTATCTTAAATGATTTGCCAAGAGTGTGCTTACTTTAATTTTTAAAACTATTTGTATATAAAAGAACAAAGAACACTTGTACATATTTGTTGAATATGCAACATCATATACCTACATACAAGAGACTGATAACAATTTGCAACTTTTAAGAAAAGGAATTGTAGGTCTAGGTGGGAATTATAGGTTAAGAAACTTTCACTGAGTAACTTTTATATGCTTCCTAAATTTTGAACCATTCAAAAATTTTTAATTTCAGAAGCATCCACACATCAATCAAAATTGGTTGAATAAACTGCCAAATTTCTTGTTAATGTAAGCTCTGTTAAGTAGATTTAATACAGTACAGTGAGGACTCGTGTAGCCTTTATAAGAATGTAGCCCAAGTGCATAGGAAAATCCATTATCTGCATAATTTATAGCCAATTTAAAATATTTAATTTGAGCAAGAAATTGACACTCTATGATCCCACTGCCTGAAAAAAACTTTCTGAATCAAGGACACAAATATTACAATTGTATTGAACATGTTATTGAATTTTTAGCCTAAATGAAAATTACAGGTTGCTTTTGTAGTAATGACTGAATAAAATTTAGGGTAAGATGAAGCTTTAAGTGCAACTGATGCTATTTAGTCCAATTACTTGACTGAAATACAAAGAATGTAACACTTGGTAAAATTATCTTTACTTAGGGGTAAAAGTGTCTTCCACTTTTTATTAACTTAGATTCAGATAACTATATATTTGGAAAGTCCTTAAAGCTCATGTTTCCATCAGGATTTTACAAAGCCATCTTTACTCTGATTTCCCAGAAATAACAACTATGTTTGTTAACCATTTACTCTTTAGCATCTCTACCCAAAATCGGCCTAAATCCCTCATTTGCAATTTACATTTGTTTCCAGACGTTCTGGATGAGAAAGACATGGAAAATTTTGTACTAGTGGTATTTCTTTCTATAACAATCTTTCATATATTCTAAATCATTTATTATACTTCTCTCAAAAAGTATTTCTATATTATCAGGTTTAAAAAAAAGGAAGTTAAATTACTATATTTCCATAAGTGAAGTCATCATTAATACTTACATTATAATGTTTTATTAGTTGACATAAAAATTATACAGAAAATAAGAAAAGGTACTTTTCTTTGTTACATGTACATTCTAGTAGGTATGATTAAATCTCAGTGATTTATTATTTTGGTTTGTATTCTTTCTACTGTTTGCTTAAACGTTGTTCATCTGTAGTTGTTTTCCTGGCAGATCTATTTCTTTTTTATTAAAGCATGTTCAAATGTTTGTTCTCATTCTGCATCTGCAAATTCAGTGTTTAAACTTAGCGGCTTCCTAGAATTTAAATTTAGAAGGTTACCCTTTTTAACATCCATGATCTTTATCAGTCTCTATTCTGACCAAATAAGAAATAGACACATATGGGAGGTTTTCCATTTTAGTAGAAAAATGGTATACTAAATCTTTTAAAAAATAAAACATATTTGAAGTCATAGAGAGCTACTGCTTCTTTTTGTGTGTAATCATTTGCTTAGCACTGTTTTAGTTATGTATCTGATTAATTTTGAATAGCACACATTAATTAAAATTTAATAACACTTCATTTAATTAGGTTAGGTATTCTCAAAAGCACTCCAGAGCTAGATTTCGTGATTCATAGAAGCAAAAATATCCACTTCTTACTCAACATAATGATCCCATGTTAAAAGGAATATAGTCAGAGCAGCAGGGATGAAGCTCATAAAAACTTGCACTACATATTATTTTGTGATATTTTAGTTATAATCCTTTGTTTCTAAATTAACTCATCTTTTGTAATATGAGATGCAGCAAAGAGATGGAAAACATTATGTTAGATGCTGGAGGGCAAAACAAAGAGGAATAAAACAGTGTCTGACCTTAAGGATATTAAATCTAAAACTGAATTTTATGATTGTACTTTCAAATTTCTGAAGTAGATGATCAGAGGCTGGGTGATTCAGCAACTAAATACGGATTTTTACCATCTTGCTGCCCTGTTATCCTGAGCTTGTTTCCTTCTGGATGATGTCAAGGTAGCTGCCTCAGTTCTAAGGTCATGTGGCAAGCTCAAGTGGAAAAGGGTAGGAAAAGAGACTAGATAGTGTCTCTTCAGCAATGAGAGAATTTTTTCAGTAACCCTTACACAGACTTTTCATCAGTCAGAATTGTGCCGCATACCACTGCTTCTAAAGCAGTAACCAACAGGGGGAATGGGTTTGCCATGATGAGCTTAGTTGAGCACATGGCCCTGTAAAAAGAAGTTTTGGCAGAACAAAATTGGGCTTCTGCTAGCCAGGAGGGAAGAGGGAAGGGATGTATAATCTGTAAGCAACTATTAGTGTCTGCTGTAAAATTGAAAATTTTTGAAGAGGGAAGTGTCATGATCAATCTGTGCTTTTTTGTCTTGGCAATTAAAATGTACATTGACCTACCTGGAAAATCACAGTCCTAGGTTTCACGGAAACTGGCTGTTTTATGCTTCTTTTTATTCTTTCTTTCTACCTTTTTTCTTTCTTTTCTTCATTATTATCTTAATTTTATTTCAATTATTAAATTTTTATATCTATCACCAATCTTTTCTGTTTTTCCTCTTAAATGCCATTACCTTCTATATTCACCTTATTCAGTTCACATTATTTCTTTCGTAGACAACTAAAATGGCCATAAAACATGTCTACCCTAATTTACTATTATCCCTCTATGGTAGGACTAGCTACATCATTTGTAGCGTCTAGTGTAAAAATAAGACTTGGGGCCTCTGTTCAAAGACGTATTAAGAACTTCAGTGTGGCAACAATAGAGTATCAACTCAAGTGTGGGACCCTGTGGGACTGCAGAAGCTGCATACCTGTGAAGCTGGGCCCTGCTTTTCAACTTGTCCTTCACCCAGTGCCCCCAAATATCTTTTCTATTGCTCTCAGAATGGGGATCTACATATTTAACATGAACTAAATGTTATCAGCTTAATTATCTTATCTGCATCTACAACATACCAGCCCCTGTTCTTTCTTCTGTGCTCTATCCATAGTAATCTTTCACTGACTCTCTTTTATCATCATACCACTAGGCATTTGCAAATTCTGTTTCTCTTGTAATATTCATCATATCCTCTTTCAACCTTCACTGACTTCATAAATTTGACAAATTACCATGTGATGTTTTTTGTAGCCATTGTAATATAAATTGCAATATTTTTGCACACTAATTTTCTTTTCCCTTCTTGTTATTGGGCCATTTAGTCAGGAAGATCAAATTTATTTGTAGATTAAGACCTTACTGCCTAGCACAGGGCCAGGCCTGTACAAGAGTCTCAAAAATACTCATCAAGTAAATGGCAGTATTGGAGTGAAAAAAGAGTTGAGAGTAGGACAAATGTAGTTTTTGTTACCATAATGTTTACAATATAGGAAAATTAGCAGGTGATTCTGTGAAGCATGTCCATTAGTGTCAGTATCTGTAAAATATTTGAAATTAAATCAATGTAAGATTATTTATTAATATTTTCCTCCTCATAAAAGTCTTATAGGCTTTATTTCTGGAGAATAGAATGGCCTGCCAACATATGCTGTGTTTAACATGGATAACACTGCTTTGCCTAGGAATGGACATTAACAGAGTTGCATGAATTTAAGTATTTAACATACTTTTTCCATTGATACTCAACCAAGAGCTATTTTCCTAAATAAATTTGAAATATACATATGGCTTACCCATGTGACTGGTTCTCAGCCAACTATATATTGGCATCAGGAACTGGAACAAGCTTGGTGGGTAACTTGAAGATTCATCTCCCTTCAGTATTCATAGAATAAGTAACTTGGTTACATTTATACTTAAAACAACAGAATTATTGTACTTATTCATAATGCTAAGAGTGTTTCAAGTGGTCTAGAAAGCATTTCTTAATGTTATGTTCTGTCTTATTAGTGAATATAGATGGTAAAATTTTTCAAAGAAAAGTTTGATTTTTCTAAAGGGTCCTTGAATTTTGTCCTGGGTTTGAAAGTAGTTTTGATAGATCTATTTAAAAGAATCTAAACTGCATTTATTTTGTGAATCGATGACCAATTTCATAACCTTCTCTCCTATCAAAAAGAAAGAGTAGTTGTTCTTTTTCATTGATGTGATAGACAGAGGAAGCCTTCTTTAAGTTCTTGTTAAAGTTGTTGTAGATACCAGATGATATGCTCAAAGAACTTTGCTGGTTGTCTTTTTAACTTTCCACTTCTTTAATCATAGCTAGCTGACAAGTCTTTAAGAAGTCTTAATATTTGCTAAATGTAGGTAAAGCTTTCATTAATGATTCTTGAGTTATGGATGCACAGAAGAGGCTTAGAAAAGATGAAGCAATTTGAGGTGAAGAAACAATACTTTTTCTCCCCATCATTCCATCACTTAAATATATTAGAATATGTTTCTGTTAACCTTCCAAGGAAAATGTATCTTCTGAACTATAGTCATAAGATAATATTTTTTTCAAAAAATAAAAATTCTTTAAGGTAATTTGTAAGACAGAATTCAAATATGTAAATAGTTATGTTTTCTTCTATAACTTATTTTTACATATATTTATGTATAACACTCTGCATTACACTTAAAATACATAAATGGTATCAGTGTACATAAATCCCTAAATAAAATATTTATTGTAAATATAAGCTGGGTAAATGCTTGCTTCACATTTGAATTCCAGTCTTTATAGTCGGAATTCTAAATTTCTGCCATAGTAGCAATTTGATAGTAAAACACACATGTCTACCAATGTCACAATAGTTGATGTCAGATTCAGATTTACCATATTTTGTTTAGGTTTTCCATAAGGCACATAATAACAACTGTTCTGTGCTGTCTGTGCTGGAGTCATTTGAAATATAGGTGGGGACATAATAGGGGTTCTAAGCTTGACATTTTCATTATGCATTTGTCTTCCTATTCCCCTTCTACCCTCTCTCTCACTACATATATGTCTCTCTCTTTCTCACTCACTATATATATCTCTCACTGTGTACATATATATATATATTTTACTGTATATATACATACACACACATATATGTGATATATGTGTGTGTGTGTGTATATACATGCGCATACATACACACTTGTGTGTCAGTCTCAATTTTTATTAAAACATTTATTGTAATAAAGCTGTGCTCCATTTATAGTTACAGATTTATGTAAGTATATATCTTATGTATTGGTTATATAACACGATAAAATGCAAATACCAAAGATATAGAATTTAACTGTTCTTGCTTTTGAAGCTAAAATGAAATTAAATAATTTATTTATTCATTAAACAAATGGTTACTTAATATCGGCTACATATTAGAGTACGATAAATAACCTTCCTATTCCTAGGCCTCCATTCCCCCAATGCCTTTTTGGGTAGTTGATTCACTTTTCTAGTTCGTGCAAATAAACTAGAGTTAGAAAACTAAAATATAATTTTAGATTCTTCATGAATCCAGCCAAGATAGATTATTAGATGTTTTTTTTTCCGTTTCTACAGTGCCTCTGAGGCTAACTTAGGACTGTCTAGGAGTAAAAGAAGAGCTGATTTCCTGTCATGAAAGTAACTCCTACTTGGACTTAGTGACTTACCATAGCACCGTTCTTCAACCTTTTCATTTATTGGCATATTGCAAAATATCTAAATTTTCTAAGGAAATGTCAGGGGTTAGGGAAGACTTCTATTTGTATGGTAGGGAAAAGGTTTTTCTTAGTATAGTAATAGAAAGAAGAAGAGACTAGATGGAAAGGGAAGTGAAGAGAAGAAAAGCAGTTTAAAAGACAGGAATGGTAACTTATATATGTGTATTTTACCTCCATTATAAAAAAAAAAAAAAAAAATGTTGGCCGGGCGCGGTGGCTCAAGCCTGTAATCCCAGCACTTTGGGAGGCTGAGACGGGTGGATCACGAGGTCAGGAGATCGAGACCATCCTGGCTAACACTGTGAAACCCCGTCTCTACTAAAAATACAAAAAACTAGCCGGGCGAGGTGGCGGGCACCTGTAGTCCCAGCTACTCGGGAGGCTGAGGCAGGAGAATGGCGTGAACCTGGGAGGCAGAGCTTGCAGTGAGCTGAGATCCGGCCACTGCACTCCAGCCTGGGCGACACAGCAAGACTCCGTCTCAAAAAAAAAAAAAGCAAGAGTGGGACTTACAATCTTTGCTTCAACATGTAAAGAAGTTGGAAGTCATAATTCTTGACTTTACAATAAGAAAAAGCTGAATAAACTGAAAATCAATGACATTTTTAGGCACATAAGAGAAATGATGTCTTGGGGCAGACTGCCATGCTGAAATCTGGAGAGATGGGCTAATCTAGAGAGCCACATCAAAGATCTGCTTACTTGAAGCAGAAGCCACTGGAGCCATAAGCTGGTAGAGACACAAGCTAATTTTAATAAGTTGCTGGAGCCTATGGAATAACACAAAAGTGAGAAACTTCTTGGGGCTACATTCTTGGTGGGGAGGTCATCATATTTGTATAGGTTTTACTTCCTGTGGAACTGAGAAATATTCTCTCATAGTTATGGAAGGGGGATTTCTCTGACAGCCCCCTCTATCTTTCCTTTGTCACCTAAGCTGGGAGAAGGGGGAAGCTAAGAAACACTTGGGACGCAACCAGGGACACAGAGCCATGAAAAGACTGAGATTTAACCTTAAGATAGTAGAATCTTTCCCATTCTCCACACCTTACCGCTACATCAACAAGGCTCTAGTATAATAACAATAAATTACAGCTGAAAGAGCTTTAAGACAGACTTAAAGTAAAGAAATGGAGACAAATATACCATGGTCAAAAGAAAGCTGAAGTGTCTATTATGATTTTAGACAAAAACGATATAAGAACAAGAAAAATTATCCGAAATAGGAGAGACACTACTTAATAATAACATGCACGTACCTAACAACAGAGTATCAAAATGTGATTAAAAAAAAATCTGATAGAATTGAGAGGAGAAATAGACAAATTCACTATTATAATTCGAGTCTTTAATACTCCTCCCTCAGTAACTGATACATAAAGCAGACAAAAACTCATTGGCAATATAATTGACCCAAGTAGCAATATCAATCAACTTCATCTAATTGATCTTTATAGAATAAAAAACAACAGCAGAGTACACATTCTTCTCAAGCTCACATGAAATATCCACCTCAGCAGATCCTGTTATGTGCCCATAACAGATCAGAACAGAATGTAGATAGGGAAAGTGATACAGTTGAAAATTTATCTCAAAATAATTTTGGCATAAATAAAAATTATAGGTAGGAGGAACAAAGAATAAAGCTAGGAAAAGAGTAAAAGTAAGTAATACCTACCACCTCTTACTGAGCTTTTACTGTATATAGGTGGGTTGTGTTCCCAGCTCATTACATACATGACTTCATGTAATCGTCATCTACTCTCATCTGGGCTTTTGTCATCATTTGCACATGAGGAAACAGACTCAAAGAATTTGAGTAATTTCTAAGTGACAGAGCCAAGATTTAAAGCCAGAGATCTAACATTAACCAAAACTTGACTTTGTTAACTCTTTAAATACGGAGTCAAGTCTACCTTTTGTGAAGCTGGGTTGGATGGCTTAAATCCTGAACTGATTGGTTCATGAGTAAGAGTTTTAGAGAGTGACCAGTGCCCGGTAGAGTATTTGCATTTTTCTCAGGTCCTATTTCTCATCAGTCTCAAGCTTCCCTACTTCTCAGCCAACTGTTCTTGGCTCTCATCTTCCTACTAATAAATCTTGTTTCCTTCTGCAGATCAATTGATTGCTGCTAGGATACTTTCATCAAATATCCCACATTGATCACTTCGTATTATTTAAAATATGTATGTGAAAAGACTATTATAAGATTGGTGACTTTGCAAATAGAAGTCACAAATATATATTATTCTTGGGTAATGGGATGAGGATTGAGATAGAAGTAAGATAGAGAAGATTGTTAAAATCAGACAGCATCTTTTTCTCTCCTGAATTGTGAAATAATATTTTTCAAAGAAAAGATATATTATGTTACAGTTATGTTTCATAAGGGCAAGGACTATAACTTATTCAACTTCGTTTCCTCCAGCTTGGGTCTTCATAAATATAAGTTGTTTTAATAAATGTTAGATGAATTGTAATCCTTAATAATTATTTTAAGTAATAAAACATGCCTCAAGTTTTAGGAAAAGCTCATAAATATAAATATATTGTATATAAAATTAAGTATATTTTATACAAAGGAATGCAGTATGCTGTACATACAGAACATAAATAATATAGCTCTAAAGTATCATACATTTGGTCTAAAGCTAACAAGCTAGCTATAAAAAGCATTTCCAATTTCTTGTTCCTTTAAATTTAAGAAAGCTTGTTAGAAGTGTTAAGATGAACTAAGTTTCTATAAAAGGCTGACCTTGGAACTTTGAATTATACTTTCCTTTGATCTCAGTATATGTCCTTTAACAAGCAAAAAATCATTTCATTTCTCAGTCTAGAGATGAGCTCTTCAGAATAAACAGTCTAGTTTATTCTGTGCAGTTCAATGCACAGTGTTAAACTGGTAAACCAGCACATCAGTAGGTAAAGGCACTTGAAATATTGTTCTAGATTAAATATCTTCAGATAAACTAAATGAAGAAAATTATGGATTTCCTGTATGACCACACATATTAGATTCCAGGGTGTTACTATGAAAGGAACTTTTTCTTGGATTCTGATTTCCTTCCTTCCTGATCAAACAAGTATTTTGTCAATTAAAAATTTAAATATGATATCTTACAATGGATGAGTGCTACAATATGACTCAGTGCAGAAATTATTCTTTAATCACAGGGTTGAGATATTAGAATGTGTTAAAATACATTGGAATGTCACTACAGCAGTTATATAATTATCCTTTAAATGTTTTCTTTTGAGTCTCTTTTATTATAGTTGAATCATGTAATATAGTTATTAGTGTATGTGAAACAATAGAACAGTACTGTACTAAATTTTGAAGTATACACAGGTGTGTGTTTGTGACAGTGTGTGGGCTGTGAATAATAATACTTTGTCTAATATACAAGTATTCTAATATATCTTAAAAGGTCTCTTTATTTTCACTAATTGGTTGAAGAATGTGTGGTTTGAGCTATTCACCTAAGTAGACTGGTTGTTTGACTTTGAGTATCTTGGTTATTTTCCTGTTGTATCAATCAATTGTTTTGATTCCATACAGAATTAATTTCTTTTTTTCCTTCCTTCCTTCCTTCCTCTTTATGACTGAGGATAACATTACTCACTGTCTTTACTTCAAACAAAATGAACTTTGAGTGGTTGTGTAGCTTAGAGTCATCTACTAGTGACCTTTATAAATCATACTGCGCTTCAGTTTCCTCATTTAGAACCAACCTCGCGGAGTTCTTTTGAAGAATGCATTAAACATATTAAAGTTCTCAATATATTGAGAACCCATTCAAAGGAGTTTCATTACAAGGATTATATTCCTTAAGGAATCTTTCAGTTCCCTGTTTATATTTTTTCAGCAAATAGTTGGGAGGTTTTTTTGTAAACTTTTCCAGGTTTTATTAAAAAAAAAAAACCAATAGTTTTTTATTGCTGGAGTGATACATTATTTAATAGAAATATTATGGAATTATTACTACTTCCCAAAATCCTACTCCCTTCCCACTCCCACAAATCAGTGAAGGTAAACTTTTGGAAGATTTATCACTTGAGGAATCAAGTTTTAGCTGCTGTACCTCCTAGCTGGATTATGAAGGTCTTGAATTCATAATTCTGTTACTAATGCTTCCCTTCTTCATAACCATAATAATGTGCTTTCATCAGGAAGCATCTTAAAATATATCATGTAAAGGCCCTTGTTACTCTGTACCTCCCACACTATCACTTCCGTGGTATCCTTAGTTCTTTGAAGCTTGAATCATACTGTGTGTACATCTTCCATTCCAGCCTCTTAGTCACCTTTCTCATTGTGGCATAAAGATTATTGTACTAGTAGAAAAGAAGTTCCATTTCCCTTAATGTTTCCTATGTCCACAATTCTGTGAAACTTTTCAGCGGAGGTCACCAAGTTCACTTTTACAGATTTTCTGTTATGGGGAGAGGGCACCTCACAACTTGCTCTCGGATACCATATTCAAAATTTCATTATCATCAGGAAATATATCACCAAGCCATTCAGTTGTAGTTGTTCTCAATAGCCTAGTCAATTTCCTTCACTGAATTGTAGATTTCCCTTATTCTTAATAAATTTAGTAATTGTACTTTCCTCCTAATGCCCTCTGCTATGACTGTAAAATCACTATTTATAACTGATAAAATATGCTAAACTCAGTTTCCTGATGTACTCAACTCCTCTGGATTTTGACATTTCTTCATTTCAGCCACCCAGTGGCAATGCCAATTCTTCAACAGTGTCATCTCTCAGAAATTCTCCACCTCTGATTTGACAGTCTCAAAGATAGACAAGGACTGCCTCTTCACTTTTTTGACAGGTGACAAACACTGAGCTGACAACTGATAAATTTGTACCTGAATCTGGTCCTCCTGTATATTTTTTATTTGTCCACTTCTGTTGCTAGGTTAGAGATGAAGACAATTTGTTTCCACACTGCCCAGTTAGTATCTGAGATGACCTGACTCTTAGCATTCAAAAGTCTCACTTTGCTATCACCATTCTACATGGGTAGCAGATAACTTTTGGTCTGTGTCTCTTATGGAAAATCCACAGAACAAGAATAGTTGTCACTTATTTATTAAAAAATAGGCTGGGTGCAGTGGCTCATGCCTGTAATTCTTACACTTTGGGAGGCTGAGGTGGTTAGGTCTCTTGAGCTTAAGACTTTGAGACCAGCCCCATCTCTACCAGAAATATAAAAACTTAGTCGGGTGTGTTGGCCCATGCCTGTAGTCTCAGCTACTCGGGATGCTGAGGCAGGAGAATCGCTTGAACCTGGGAGGTGGAGGTTGCAGTGAGCTGAGATCATGCCACTGCACTCCAGCCTGGGTCACAGAGCAAGACTCTGTCTCAAAACAAAGCAAAACAATAAGTAGTAAGCACTTATTACAAACTACTAGATTTATTCACTATTAACAATTAAATATACATATATGAGTGTGCACATTATAATGCCATGTGTAATGTGTATGAATAACAATGCCAAAAATTTAATGACAATTCCACTTATTTATTACTCTAATCCTTAGTATACTGTTTTAGATAATATGTCTCTTATGATCCATTTTAAGCTGTTTCAGATTCCAGCCTTTCTTGATTGCTTCTTTGCTGATGACCACTTATTGTCCCAATTGGACTGTTCACTCCTTCTCTAGGAGAATAAATTAGAGTATTTTCTCTTTGCACTTAGCTAACAGCTTAACTTTCCTTAATTGAAGTAATCCCTACAATGGGTAGACAGTTTAAATATTATTTGTTTAGTTTATGCCTCAAACATGTTAGCTATTTTTCTTTTAAAATAATATAATGAAAAGGAATATTTTAAAATAACGTTATACTAGCCCAATAAATACATATGTTTATATTTTTGCAGCAACATGTTTCAAGATCAAAACATAAACATTAAATATATTTATTGTTACTGCGTTATTTTTATACAATTAAGGTAAAATGCAATTATTTGTGACAGATATCAAAATTAAAATGGTTTAAAAAGACAATTTCTTTTCCCATATAAAAATCCATGTCTTTTTAAGGGCAATACTCAGAATCTGCATGTAGTATTTCTGTCTCAATCTTATTGGATAAAACTTATCAGCAAAGCAGGCTTTAAATATAGACTTTATTCTAGGCATCCATGTACTTGACTTAAAATAGGAAGTTCTATGAGTAAGGACTGAAGCGTTAATGGAGATTGAGAGGCAACTAGCAATCTCCACCTCTGATATTCATGAGATTTCTGTAGTCATATTCCAAAAACACTTGGTTGACATACCACCACATGTTTGATCCAGAGGATATAAAAATGAATGAAATATGGCCTTTACCTGGAAGATTATAAGCAATGTGAAAGGGGATGGTAGAGCCTTGGAATATAGTGCAGTGAAAATTCAGGAATGGAAATGATTAACTCAGTTTGGGGTGGAGAGGGGAAAAAAAGCATTTCAGAGAAGACCAGGCACTTGTAAATGACTTTGAGTTTAATTAGGAATTTTTCAGGTGAAGTATAGAGTAAGATATTCTAGGTAGTCCGATACACAAGAAAACAAACTCTGTTATGAAATGGCACAATCTGGAGAACAGGCACAATTCCACAGTCGCAGTCTGTAGAGTCTGCAGAGGGAATGTGGTAGGAGATAGGTCTATAGAGGCAGGTTGTGGTGTGATGTAAAGGGTCATGTATGTTTGAATTTCAACTTATAGACCAGCGTCTTGCAACCTAGGGTCACATAGGCCATATCTGGCCTGCCACCTCTTTTTGGAAATAGTTTTGTTGGAACACAATCACATCCAGTTGTTTGCCTTATGTATCTATGGCTGCTTTCCTGCTGCAATGGCAGAGTTGAGTGGTTGTGACAGAGACGGTATGACCCACAAAGCCCCAAAATACTTTCTATCTGGCCCTTCACAGAAAAAAATAAAAAATTGCCATTCCCCTCATCTCTCTCATCGGTTGTTCTTGGAAGCTTTAAAGCAGTAGGAATTCATTAATGGGAGTTCTTTTAAAAAAGTGTGGAGTAACAGCTCATTTATTTTGAACATCTTCCTAGTTTTTCTGTTTTGCACTTTAAAAAATTTTTAATATACACTATGTTTAGAAATTAGAATTCAAAAGAATCAGAAGAATATGCACTATCAATAGTTTATTTACCACCAGTATAGAAAGCAAAGTAAAAAATATGATTAAAGAGTTTGCCAAAAAGGTATTAAAGAATTTGCTTAAGAAGGGAAAGGAGGACCACACTTTCACAGTGAAAGCATGACTGGGCTTTGGTTGCTATTTTAATTAGTTTTTGAGGCTGTCTTTCACAGTCTTTCACTTAGAATTTATCGCAGTAACATTAATTATTGGGAATTATATTGGCTGTGTTCATTGTCATGCCAACACAACAGGAAGTGCTACAGTACACCAGTCTGGGCATGACAACTACTGAACAACTGCAGAGAACATCTGGGTCAGCTCACCATTTCTAGACCTAGAAATTTGTCAGTTTTAAGAATGACTTCTTTTCAAAGCCAAGTCATCCTAGGTTTTCTTAAACTTGAAGCTTTTTAAGTGCTGTTCATGAAGTTGTCATACAGTATGAATACACAATAAGCGTCATTCATTAACTCTACATTAATCTGACAGACATTGTACTTCACATAATTACTGCCTACTGCATTACCTTTGTCCTTTGTAAGCTTTAATTTCACATGCCAACAGCAATCACTTTAGAGTGTTATATTTGTAGATACAGAAAAAGACTTGCCAGGGCAAATGTGTACTTGAAAGGTAATGCCTTAAGCCATAAACTCTTGCACTTTTGTTTGCCTCCCAGCTTATTATAAGGTTTTAATTTAATTTTAATTTTTATAATTTCAACTTTTAGATTCTGGGGTACACGTGCAGGTTTATTACATGAGTATATTGCAGGATGCTAAAGTTTGGGATACGAATGATCCTGTCACCCAGATAGTGAGCATAGTACCCAACAGTTAGTCAACCTTTGTCCCCCTCTCTCCCTCCCTACTCTGGGAGTCCCCAGTGTCTATTGTTATCAGCTTTATGTCCATGAATACCCAGTGTTTAGGTCCTACTTACAAGTGAGAACTCGGAGTATTTGGTTTTCTGTTACTGCATTGATTCGATTAGGATGATGGCTTCCAGCTGCATCTATGTTGCTGCAAAGGATGTGATTTCATTCATTTTAAGGCTACATTGTATTCCATGGTGTATATGTACCCCATCTTATTCATCCAGTCTACCGGTGATGGGCACCTAGGTTGATTCCATGCCTTTGCTACTGGGAATAGAGCTGTGATGAAGATACAAGTGCATTTATCTTTTTAGTGGTATGATTTTTTATATATATATATACTCAATAATGGGATTGTTGGGTAAAATGAGCGTTCTGTTTTAAGTTTTTTGAGAAATCTCCAAACTGCTTTCCACAGTAGCTGACCTAATTTACATTCCCACCAACAGTATGTAAGCATTCCTTTTTCTCCATGGCCTCGTCAGCATCTGTTGATTTTGACTTTTTAATAATAGCCATTCTGACTGGTGTGAGATGGTATCTCATTGTGGTTTTGATTTGCATTTCTTTGATGATAGTGATGTACAATATTTTGTCATGTTTATTGGCCACTTGTATGTCTTTAGAGAAATACCTGTTCATGCCCTTTGCCCACTTTTTATGAGATTATGTGTTTTTTGCTTTTTGAACTGTTCAAATTTTTTATACATTCGGTTATTAGACCTTTGTTAGATGCATAGTTTGCAAATATTTTCTCCTGTTCTGTAGGTTGTCTGTTTGCTCTATTGATAGCAACACTAATCTACTGTTTATAAGAGCATAATTTTTAGTTTTTCTGAAGGAGTGTTTGACAGTATGTACCACATCTTAAATCTTATACTATTTACAAACCTATTTTAGTAATGTTGCAGGAATTTATGCTAAGGAAATAGTAGATCAAGGGCATAAAGATACATGCATAAATTTGCTCATCACAGCATTGTTGATACTGTGAATAAACTAGAAACAACCAAAGTTATCATCTGCTGGGAGTTGGCAAAATGCTATAGGATACACTCATAAAATGGATATTATTCAGTTACTATAAGTGACAAGTAAAAGTAAAACATAAAATGTACTTTCATTTTCAAGTACTCTTCCCTTTGCTTCCATCGCAGCACACTTTTGAGTTTTCTTGTAATGCCTCTAGATTTTGCTTATCTTTGAAGGCTTGTTATCCCCTAACTGGCATTTAAATTTCGCATTTTACAAAGTTCTACTCAACTCACTTCCTTTCTCAAGCTTTCTCCTTCAATCATACTTTTTCAAACTGTGGGTTTTGATTGATTCTTGAGATATTAAATCAATACAATTGAGTCATAATCAACATTCTAAAAATGTATTACAAAGAAAATAGCATGAACAAGGGTACAGAAATGGTGGTGTGTTTGAAGCATTTCATCTACTTCTAGAAAACTGCATTGTGTTCATTTGCACACGTTCTAGGACTTGAGCCTGGCAGGAAAAGTCATGGAGAGCGTTGTATGCTGTGAGAAATGGATAGCATTTGGTCTTGGAAATGATGAAGAAACACTGATATTTTAAGGTGGATTTTATTGAAGAATGTAATGTACTCAATCTCTTTATAAGCAGGAAGAACAGTGAATATTCTGCTTATTGGAAATGTATATAAGACATTCTACCATATCCTTAGCCTAAGGTGATATCCTGGTTCATCAATCATCTCCACAAAGACTGAACTTACATCAATAGTCTATTAGGGCCTATTAGAGTAGCTAGTCACCATAATATTGATCTTCGCACTTTGAGAGTTGTTGCATTCATAACAGTTATCTGTGTCTTTACTATCAAGGCAATATCCAAGAGCATGTGTGTCTGAGTCACAGAGAAGAACAAGGCTCATCTTATATTGTACACTTATAATGTGTAACACTGGAGTCACAACATCAAATTACTGTAATAATCCTCATGTCCTTGGGATTCAATAAAATCTGATGTTACCTTTTAAAATAATTACTATTTTAGACTGGTTACAGACTCTGGACTTGGATTCCACATTTCTTGAAGCTGTCTTCAGAAATTCCACAAAAGTTAGTATTGCATTATGCATCCAGAAGTGTTGATCTATGCTCATAGCCAAGGTTCACTGCAGGGACGAGGACAGCATTCTGAATTTAAAAACAAAAACTTATCTGAAAGGCCTATATAAATTAATTTTTTCCCAAGATGTTTTTCATAGAAATAAATTTAGCTATGAGTAAGGAGTGCATAAAGTAGGTCAGTATATAATTGTCTTATTTTCTCATAAAAATGACAGTGTTTCCATAAATTCTAATATGCATTAAATACATGTTGACTTATTAAGCATAATCTGTAATCAAAACACATACCTTCTACCTATTCTTGATGGTTCAGAGTAAATATTCTAGTTATGCAAATCATAATAATTCCTTAAATCTCTGTAATGTATTATAGTAAAAAGGCATATGTTATATTATTTGAATATTGTGCAATTATATGTTTATGTTATAGGGTTCTTAAAATCATTGAAGTTACATGACCTGACATCTAACAACCCCATCCTGCCAACGTTTTGGGGTCTAGAATCCCTTTTTTAATCTTTTTTCTGCCTCTCACATCTTAGAGGATTTTAATTTTCTCTTACTGCTGCAGGCAACATGGCTCCCTCAAATAATGCTCTTTTCCTTAAAAGAAAAATATCATGACCTGTGTGTGTAGAAGAGAAGGGCATTTTACTAACATGTCAGTCTGAAGTGTCATCTGACTCTTCTTTCAGCCTTATTGGTCTGATTGCCTCTTACATTACCTTTCTTTGTTTTGGGGGTATCCAGAGCTTGATTCTTAAGAAACAACAGAAAAAAGAAGGTACAGGGGACAGGAAAGAATCCATAGACTGAGAAAGGGAAATGTAAAGATTATACACAGTTTGACCCAATTGGTTAGTGTTTTATTGTATATGTATATACAAGGTCTGACTCAAAAGACAGAAGACAAAGGGGCAGGGGAATTCTCGGAGCATGAGAAATGGAAATAGGAAGATTACACAGGGTTGGATCCTTTAAAAAGTCAGTCTTACAGAAAACGAGAAACTAGTCAATGAAAGAACAAGGTAATAAAGAGAAATCTTATCTCCATTTATATTTTGTGAATACTGTTATTAATAATATTTCCCCTTTTTTATGTGTACAAGTTTATAATTTTTAAACTCTTATTTTTCTTTTATTGCCTGCTGCCAGCACCTGTCTTCCTAGTGATCTTTAGAAGAGGATCCATGAGCAGAGAAAGACTAATGGAAGTATGCCCAGATAATGGCAGCAAAGATGAGCCTCTGGAGGCCATTCTTTGGATTCAGAGAAAAAAAAGCTGGAGGGGAGGTGACCTGGAAACTAAACTAAGATTCAGAAGTGAACCCAGACAATTAAATCTCACAGTGGTCCCGGGTGATTTCCCTAAAAATGTATCAGCAGCCCTGTTATTTCAAGCCACTTAAGCAGGAAAGCAGGCCTTACTCTAGTACATTCCTACGCTAAGAAAGAGAATTTCCAGCATACAAGAATGCAGAAATACTCAGATATTTTACAGAGGATTCATCATAGCTACTTTAGAATCCATTTATATTTGGTTATGTCCTACTTATTATTTTGTTTTTGTTTTTTGTTTTCCCTACCAAGAGAATGGTCTCAAGTTTAATGTTGAATTAACACTTGGAATAACCAGTGCATGTTCTTACCTTACTGTGCTAATGTTGGACACCTCACTATATCATTTCAGTTGTTTGTTCAGTCTTGCCATGAGTATAATTGCAATAATGATGAAGTGCCTATAAAATGCCTGACATGCCCTAGGTGTTCTTTAATATTAGTGGTCTGCTTGCAAATAAAACACACTGTGTTAGGCACAGTGAAAACTATTAAGGTCAATTAAAACATAGTCTATCCCTTAGAAACATCTCAGTCTAATAGGGAAAATAATATAGGCATGTAATATTAGTTAAAATGAAAAAATATTAGATAAGACTCTTATACAATCTTTTTGCTTTGATTTTGAAATGACCACCCATTGCCCACTCCCCATTCCCTAATAGCAGCCCAAAGGAATTTCCCTTATCCTCTTTATCTGGTCGGGTCAACTTCTAATACAGGTGACTTGGCCTAGAAAGCCTGCTGACTCTCCATTTTCAGACATTCTGACATGCTCCCATTTGGATCAGATGAGCTTGGCTTTCTATAATTGAGTCAGAAAGCTTAGGTGAGAGTTGGAGACTGTAATCCCACTTTTTGGAAAAGTCAATGGTTGCATATTTCCAGATGTAGATAATCCTCTAGAGTATATACCTTAAATTAATTAATTAATTAATTATTATTTATTTATTTTGGAATTTGAACAGCAGGGGTGGGGACAGCTTGAAAGAGTCTTATTTTAACTTTTTAATTTTTTTCCTTGGGACAGGGTCTCACTGTGTTGCCCAGGTTGGAGGGCAGTGGGGCGATCTCTATTCACTGCAACCTCCATCTCCTGGGGTCAAGGGATTCTCCCACCTTAGACTCCTGGGTAGCTGGGACTATGGGTGCATGCTACCACACACAGCTAAATTTGTATTTTTTGTCGAGATAGTGTTTAGCCGTGTTGCCCAGGCTGGTCTCAAACTCCTGGGCTCAAGCAATCAAACTGCCCTGGCCTCCCCAAGTGCTGGGATTACAGGTGTGAGCTACCTCACTAGGCCATGTTTTAATACCGGGCCATCTTTTTAAAAAAATCAGTTTTAGCACTTTTATCTCACCATATTCTGTATTTTAAATCAGTCATGTATTTGATCATCAGGAAAAATATTGACAGGTGAAAAGCTGATATTAAATTTTATATCAAATTATACTACCTATTATATCAATTGTATATAATTTTATATGAGATATAGAAATGAATTTATATAGAGAAATAAATTTAGAGCAAATTACAAACATGTTATTTTATACACATAAATGCTTCAGTATGTATTTCCTAAGAACAAGAGCATCCTTTTACATAATTCTTCAATTATAAATATAAAATATATAATTAAATAATTACATATTAAAGTAAATTAAAATTGTAACTTCACATTTAATATTATGTGTAATTAAACTATGTAATTATAAAAATCAAGAAGTTTAACTTAGTGTATATGTACATTTTATTGGTTTTCCCTGTAATGTGTGTTATAGCTGTTTTCTGCCTATATCCACAATCCAATCTAGAATCATTTATTGCATTTAGTTGTCACTTCTCTTAATTTCACCTTAGTCTGGAACACAACCTCAGCTTTCTAGACCTTTACATTTTTGGCATTACGAAGAATAAATTCTAAAATATTTGATATTTTGTTCCCTTAGCACAATCTCTAGTCCAGTCCCATTTAGAGTCAGAATTCCAAACATCTTCTAAATTAAACCCTGTCCTCTTACCCAACTCAACCCTACTTTGGACTGGATGCCTATCATGGTAAAGGAAGAGGAAGGCAATGTCAGATAGTTTTCTGTTCCTTCCCTCTTTTGTACTTTATCCCACCCCTCACTGCTGCTTCTTTGTCGACTAACTCTTGTTTCTGACCTCCTTAGGGTTGGCAGAGGGGAGAGGCAGGAGGGAGGGAAAGCCACACATCACTGTTGTTGCAGTGGGTGGCATTGCTCATCTCTGGGTTTACTAAGTTCAAAGAATACTCCAGTGGAGCATCTCCACAACCTTCAGAGATTCCTCATAAGAGTTTCTGGTTACAGTAGTCTCTCTCCTCTTGCTGGCCTCTTATGACATATTCTCAGCTTCTGAATGTGATGGATGCATATCCATCTTCTCTCTGCTGATGTTTCCTTGCTCCCAGATGAAACTGTCTCAGTCCGTCAGCATACTGCATGGTCAGTATTTACTCGGTCTGTGGGAAGCACTCATCTTTTGCTCTGTTGTCTTTGAAAGCACAGCTGCCTTCTAATATGGCTGTTTCTTTTCCCTCTACAGATAAGCAGACAGTTCCATTAAGTTTATCTTAGAATCTTTGGGGGCTATGAGTCAGGAACCTATTGTGCAAACTGTGGGGGACACAAATCAAATCAATATAAAATTTTCTGAATTTTGTATTGAATTGTCTCTCTTACCTGACTGGAGGGGAAGGAAAGCAATCTTCTCCCCTTCACTCCTGCAAGGAGATCAGAAAATAATACCATGCCATCATTTTGACCATTCCAAAGAGTGGTTTAATATTTCTAACATTTGTCTTTTCCTCTTTTTTTTTTTTTTTTTTTTTTTACAAGACCTGATTTTGCCAAATCATTTGCTCATCTTACTTGGTGGGCAAACATTTCCGTTGGGAACATAAGAGCATGTGCCCTGTTATTTTGGCTTCTGCTTTTTGGGCCTTCTGCGAAAACTGAGACAGAGGTCCTTGAAACATACAGAATAATGATTAAGTCTAACAAGTGCAATTAAACAAACATTTCTAGCTCCTGTCCTCCTATAGAGAAAAACAAACGAAGACAAAGTTTAATTTCTAGAGGGAGATTTTGTGCATGAGCAGGACTAAATCTAATAATCCCAATAGTCTAGCATATGGCATATGTGAATATTCAGTGAGAATGTAAAATCATCCTGTAAGCTTTTCTGTATTTATTTTTGGGGATTGATTACAATCTCTATAGTACAGTGACTTCTCTACATGGATTACAGGAGACTGTTGTCTCAGTCCACAGTTCTTGAAATAGTCATATTTCTGAGCAACTGATATTTTTAACCTTATGGACACTGAAATTGATTGTTTTTCACTTGTGATGACTGCTAGATCTACTGGAGCTGAGACGGTTTTTCACTTCTAGAAAATGTGCAAAACAGCAAGATGCATGTTTGGGTTACAGTTTCAACCCAGGCTTTTTTATTTTACTTTTTTTCATTTTTCTTTCTTCCAGTGTCCTCACTTTTTCCTTCACATGTAGACTTGTATTTTAAAAATGATGTTTGGTAAAAAAAATAATATATAAGTAAATAACTTTATTGGAAGGATAGCTATTAACACTTTCTTTTGTATCAGAGAAGGACCTCATTCCCAGTTTCTACATGCCTTAGGGATAGAATGGGATATTTTTCAAGTATGTAAAAGGCTAAATGTTCTTATATATCCCTTTATAGTGGTTGGGGAATCATTTAAAAATAAAGAAACACAAATTTGTAATTGTTAGGGGATTGTCATGCGTTTTTTTTTTAACATGAGAAGTTCCAAAGAAACAAGGCTTATTTCCTTTTCATGGTATTAAACAGCTTCTGCCAACAGTTTATATAGAGCCACAACCATCACTGCAGCTGACCCTGAAAACAGAAAGTGAGGGCCATCCATTAAGAGGTCCGTGACTGAACTGAGTCTGTGATGCGCAATGTAGTGGAGCAGAAGTGATGCTTGCTGCACGTTTAGTTGAGCCTAGGAGAGCAGGGCCCTCCGTAGACGTTAGTTTGAACATTGCTAGGTTTAAAACGGTTTAAATATAAGATGGAAATCTGTACACTATTAGTATTTGTTTTCATATTTTTTTATTTGGGAATAATCTGTCTATGTATCTATGTATCTACTTGCTTTAGTCTTTTCATCATAGAATTAGTTTAACAGTTGGTTATGTATAATAATTATTGAAAAGGGTTAATCAAATTATTACATTTTTACTTGAAGCCTACATCATAACATTACAATGGAAAGCTAGACTGTTACTATTTTATTTTCACAAGTGTTTGCTGCATATTTGATGCATTTCAGAGTTGTTAGACAATTAAGCTGGCATTATTTTTCTGATGATGTCTCCCATTGTCGTCACTATAGAAGTGAGGCTAATAATGCCAGCTCATTCGAGGAATATAGCTTCAGGAATGAATTTTTTTTTTCTTTATATTGAAATGGTAGTTTTTTAATAGAGATACTGAATGCTGTATTTCAGATATCTTTAAAGGAACACTTAATTCAGAATTGAGTGCAAAAAAGCTGCAGAAGATCATTCATCCGTGTAGATAAAATTATATTGTGGTGGATAATGGGTTTGTGTTATTCTTAATGTCTATACATGGCTACAGTAAGACTGAAGTTGTTTTTATAACTTTTCAGTACATTGAACGAAAGAAAGTATGACAGCAGAAAACATCTGATAAATTAAATGTGACATGTTTTTTATTCATATAAAATGGTTTCTGAGCAGCTGGTAATTGTGAATATTTCAGCAGTCATTTTTGATGTGGAGTACTTCTTCTGTGTTCAACACTAATGAGTTGTGAGTTGTACTTCATCAAATTGACAGTTTCCTTACTTTTGTAAATAGGCATTTGATACACCTTGTAGAGGCTTGTAAAAGACACTCATCTAACCTTTTAAATGCATAGAATTTTCTCCTTACTCTCTACATTGTGTTGTCCACTTTTCCTATAAGGAAGATAATACAAAGAAAGGCTACCATTCACTGGGTACTTAATAAATTCCCAGAATCATTCTGGATACCATAATATACACTATCCATTCATAATTCTTACAGCTCAAATTAGCTCAAAGGAAAAACTAAGACTGTACATTGTCTAGGAGAGTAAACTAGTGTGCCAAGAAATTACCTGTACTCAGGTTTTGTAAAGTGTCTTCATGTGAAATAGTTATGTTTCTTGTTATTTAAAATACTAGGTATTTTTAGAGAATGAGATACCTTACATTCCTCCATCTTAAAAAGAAACTTTAAAAAACATTTTTATAACATATTTATTATAATCCTGTGAAATAGAAATTTTATGTACTATTCTCATTTTATAGGCAAGAGAAATTACACGGAGATTAATGTTAGGCACAGAGTGGAACCATAGTGTAGACTCCTGTACTTTAATATATTACATTGTTTTTACTTAGAGAAATAAATTAATTTTACTAGGGACATGGAAGAACATAGAATAAGAATTGTCCAAAGAGAACTAAAAATGTTAAGATCAATTAATCAGGAAGTATATTTTAACAAATCTAAGAGGATGAAATTAGCGTTAAAAAAAATTAAAAAAAACCTCTCAAAACAGATTGAGTATATTAATAATATTAACCCAACCCATTTTTGAGGAGGGAACATTATATATTAAGAACTCTCTTGAAACAAGAATAATATTACATATTTTGAGTGGAAGTATAACTTAGTGCTCAAGTAGCACAACTGAATTAGTACAGCTGCTGCTAGACTTTTAAATCAAACAGCCCTCTTTGGTCTGTTTTATACCTTGGTAATCTATATAATATTTCTATGAGTAAAGAGTTCTGATACTAACACATTGTCTGACATAGTCATCCATATATTCATGTAAACTACACTGATAACAATTTAGAATACCACTAATAGACATGATAATGATAACATCTTATGCTTTTACAGAATATTATTTTCCAAACGAGTTTTATTTTGATGGTTCTGCCAATATGTCAAAATCAGTAACCTGCAATCCATTCAAAAACAAGTGTATAGAAATTCTAAAAAATATAGCAAACCTATTTTATAAAGGCATAAATAAGCTCACAAAGAATCAGAGGTATCCTCAGAAACTAACTACAAACAGGTCACCAAAAGTCAGGGTGGCTCAGACATGATCTGACGATGAGGTTAACTAGAGCTAAGGGGATTAGGGTTAATCTTCTCAGTCCAGAGGCTTATGATGTCCCCTTTGTACACATGAGCAAATTTACAACTTAGTTTTTTGCATAAATTGGACTACCAAGAGACTGCTGTAACCTAGATGTACTAGAGCAGGGGTCCCCAATGCCTGGGCCATGAACCAGTACCAGTTTGTGGCCTATTAGGAACTAGGCTGCACAGCAGGAGATGAGTGGCAGGCAAGCCAGCGAAGCTTCATCTGTATTTACAGCCACTCCCCATTCCTCAGGAGCATTACCTCCTGAGCTCCACCTCCTGTCAGATTAATGGCAGGATTAGATTCTCATAGGAGCATGAATCCCATTGTAGGTTGTGCACTCCTTATGAAAATCTAATGCCTGATGATCTGTCATTGTCTCCCAGATGGGACCATCTAGTTGCAGGAAAACAAGCTGTGGGCTCCCACTGATTCTACATTATGATGAGTTGTATAATTATTTTATTGTATATTACAATGTAATAATAATAGAAATAAAGTGCACAACAATTGTAATGTGCTTGAATTATCCTGAAATCATTCCACCCCCCCAGTTTGTGGAAAAATGATCTTCCACAAAACCAGTCCCTGGTGCCAAAAAGGCTGGGGACTGCTGGACTCCAAAACGTTTCCCACATCAGCATAGGGATGTGACAGAAAAATTGGCAGTAAGCTGAAATTGACCTATGCCTCTTCCTGGTTCTGCTCACAGGACAACTTAATACCAAATCTTAGTGCTTCCTCCATGAGTTGTTCTTTCATTTTATAAGGACAGTTATCATATGATATGGTTTGGCTCTGTCCCCACCCAAATCTCATCTTGAAATGTAGCTTCTATAATCCCCACATGTCATGGGAGGGACCCAGTGGGAGGTAATTGAATCGTGGGGGTGGGTTTTTCCCATGCTGTTCTCATGATAGTGAATAATTCTCATGAGTTCTGATGGTTTTATAAAGGACAGTTCTCTTGCACATGCTCTCTTGCCTGCCATCATGCAGGACATGCCTTTGCTCCTCCTTTGCCTTCCACCATGATTGTGAAGCCTCCCCAGCCATGTGAAACATGTATCCTTTAAACCTCTTTTTCTTTACAAATTATCCAGTCTTCGGTATTTCTTCATAGCAGTATGAAAATGGACTAATACATCATGCCTTTGCCAGGTCTTGCCTTTTCTAAACTAAATTTAAAAAAACAAAAAACACAATGTAAAATCTACTCATTTGATTTTTAAGTGTAAAATACTGTGTTATTAACTGTGGGCACAATGTGGTACAACAGATCTCTGGAACTTAATCGTCTTACATAACTGAAACACCATATCCATTGAACTGCAACTCCCCATTTCCCTTCCCACTAACCCTTGGTAACCACTATTCTACTCTTTATTTAAAAGATGTGGACTATTTTAGATAATTCATGTAAGTGGAACCATGCAGCATCTATCCTTCTGTTACTGACTTATTTTACTTGGCATAATGTCCTCCAGGTTCATCCATGTCATCACATTTGGCAGGATTCCCTTCCTTTTTAAGGCTGAGTAATACTCCATCACTATTCAAGTCACTATTTGAGATGAATAAATCAATTGCTTGGATATAACACATTTTATTTATTCATTTATCAGTGGGTAGTTAAGGTGTTTCCATATCTTGACTATTTTAAATGATGCTGCAATGTGCATGAGAATGCAGATATCTCTTCTAGACCCTGATTTCAAATCTTTCAGATATATATCCACAAGTAGAATTGCTGAATTGTATTGTAATTCTGTTTTTAAGTCTTTTGGAATTGCTATACTGTTTTCATACAGGCCGCACTATTTTACATTCCTACCAATAGTGTATAATGGTTCCAGTTTTTCCAAAATTTTGCAAGTATTTGTTGTTACTATTTTTTGATAATAATAGCCATTCTAACAGGTGTGAGATGGCATCTCATTGTGTTTTTGATTTACGTTTCCCTAATGATTAGTGGTATGGAGCATCTTTTCATATGCTTATTGATCTTTTGTATATCATCTTTGGAGAAATGTCTATTGCAGTTCTTTCCTGTTTTCTAACCAGGTGATTTTTTTTGCCATTGATTTGTAGGAGTTTTATAATTTTGGCTATTAACTATTTATCAGATAAGTGGTTTGCCAATGAGAGACTAAACATTACAATTTTATTGAAATACTGTTATGTACATGGTCTTTAGTATTAAAATATCATATTCACCTTGCTCTTAACTGGGTGAAGCATGCAGGTTAATGTGAAATTCTGTGCTCAAATTCTAGTTCTTTGAATCTAGTTTCCCTGATTTTAAAATTGAGACGATTGTTACCTGAGGTGTAAACAAGGTTAGGAAGCATGTAACCCCTTAGCCCCTGGTACATAGTAAGTACTTAACAATTTCCTTCTTAAAAATTGTTTGTCTATAATGTATCAGTATTGCATTTATATATCTACAATTCTGTTATAACATTCCATTTGTATCTAAACTAATTTAAATTGCCCTTGGAAAAGTTAACGGTATATATAAATAAGTTAATTCAGAAGAATGACTACCTGTTTTCTTTAAAATTAAAAATATTTCTAATAATATAAATACATCATTCTTGAAAATATGCCCATACAACCCAAAGAAGCTTCTTATGTAAGGATTGTCTTTGAAAATATCAATGTGAACCAGCTGTAAAGAAAACAATTGTACAGATACATTTCACTCATCTAGAAGTCACTATTCAAGTCACTATTCCAACATAATCAATATCTATCATTTGAGAGTTATGGGGAATTTCCCATATGTAGAATGTAATAGACAAAGGTAGCTCATACCTCATAAAATTGTGATGAGGAGGATTTAATTAGGTTACACATGATAACTTAATTAACTAACACAGGATGGCCCATGGTAAAGATTAGATGCATTATTATCATTTGCATTGTGATAATATAGGCAAGAAAAAATATTGTTAATAAGACTGGACTGACAAGATAAATGAAATATGAACATACACATACACTAAAGTTGATGAAATTCATTTATAGGAGAACCAAACCTTTACTTAGGAAACTGTAATTCAGAAAATAAAAAGGACAAAAAGAGGAGAATCTATTAATGTCAGTCAAGTTCACAGCAGCAAAAATTGTTAACAGTGCCTTGACAGTGAGTGAGGGTACAGAGCATCGTGCAATATATATATAAAACTCAAAAAGTGTGGTCCTCCCAAATCATTTATATGAGAATAGCCAGGCCTACACACATGAATCGTCTGTGAAGGCATCAGCACACTCTATCATAGGGCCAAATTGATGTCTATGGTTTTTATTTTCTGAGATAACAGAGGAATATATAATACACTGAACAGAAAATGAAAATTGAGCAAACCAAAAGCTTTGGCGCTTGAAGAAGCAAATTTCTATTATCTAGAAAAATCACTGAAGTACGTGTTTATTTCCAAATGATGATGGATAAGCCAAGCATTTCTATAATTGCATACTGAACAGATAAATGTTTGACCTAGGCTTCATATGCCAGTTACTCCTAGATATGGTACAGTGGGATCCAGTAGCCAAGGTAATGCAGATTCATATCATGTCACTTCTGCATGCCTGGGTAATATTTTGTTTAATCAGGTGGTGCTTTACCTTGGCTTCCTTTGGTGTGTGAACATATTACAGCAGAAGGAAATGGTCTGGGTTGGAAAATCTGATGAAGCAGGTGATGTAAATGGTGTGTAATCACTAAGTATAATGAGTGGACAAGCAGAACTGCTGTTAGGCATCTAGCTTTTCTTACTGTTTGGAACTTGAATCAAAAGTCATAATAGAATTATGCCAATCTTTCCTATTTTTAAAATGTACAGAAATTCTGCAAAGTAATATGATACTTAGACACTGACCATTTGGTATGCATCACAGAAGTAAAGAATTAAGTCACTCTACATGCAAAGTGGATCACAGCATTGACAGCTGTGATTCTTGATGTTAAAGAATAATTTTTATGAAAGGAGGGTATTTTAAAGATTTAGTTCTATAGGTTACTTGTCTATGAAAATTGAAAGAAAATCCTTCCACAGAGAGATATGGAGGATATTTACTGTCAATAGGTTTATACTATTAACGAGTTATATTCATAGTAGTGTGAAATATTAGTTCTGTCAGCTTCTTACAATTTATGGGATTTTTGCAGACCTTCAGAAATGCAGATAAGCATTGCTCTGCTCACTTTGAATATCGGATACATCCTCCTTGCCCTTTGAAAAGCAAATAGAGTACATACATTTATCAGTGCTGACACTGATACCTTTCTACATAGCTCAGCAAAGAATCATCCAAATAATACAAAATTGAAAAACTGGAAGGCTAAACAAAATAAGCAGTCTTGTATTTTACAGTTGAAATACTTAGATGTAAGTGAGTTAAGTAATTATACCCTTATTTCAAGTGATATTTTTCCTCCTCCTAATTCTTTCTTTCAAGAAGAAGCACAGATAAACAGAAGGCTAACACAATATGATTTTTTTTTTTTTTAAAGAAAAGGTCTCACTCTGTCACCCAGGCTGGAGTGTGGTGGTGCAATCATGGCTCACTGCAGGCTCAACCATTCCTCCTGCCTCAGCCTCCCGAATAGCTGGGGCTACCAATATGAGCCACCACACTGGACTAATTTTTGTTGATTTTGTAGAGCTGAGGTTTAATCATGTTTCCCACATTGGTCTTGAACTCCTGAGCTCGAGTTTAAAGATAATTGGATATGACCTACAGTGATATATGGCAATTGGTTTAGTGATCATGTTTAGAAAGATCCCTAACGTGTTCAATTTCATATTAAAATGCCTGGTACTTCTTACTGTTTATACTTATTATTAATGCAATCTTGTGCAACAGGAATTTCATTTTTTATAAAGTTATTTGTCACAGTGGGAGAGGACTTTGAAATGGATTTGTTTTCTCTTTAGTTTGTATTTTATAGCAATTGCAACCCATGATTTCACAGAGGAGACTATGATTAGGTATAATACAGATTAACCTATTAAGAAATGGGATCTAATTAAACTAAAGAGCTTCTGCACAGCAAAAGAAACTACCATCAGAGTGAACAGGCAACCTACAGAATGGGAGAAAATTTTTGCAATCTACTCATCTGACAAAGGGCCAATATCCAGAACCTACAAAGAACTCAAACAAATTTACAAGAAAAAACAAACAACCCCATCAAAAAGTGGGCAAAGGATATGAACATGTCTTTGAATATGTCTTCAAAAGAAGACATCTATACAGCCAACAGACACATGAAAAAATGCTCATCATCACTGGCCATCAGAGAAATGCAAATCAAAACCACAATGAGATACCATCTCACACCAGTTAGAATGGCAATCATTAAAAAATCAGGAAACAACAGGTGTTGGAGAGGATGTGGAGAAATAGGAACACTTTTACACTGTTGGTGGGATTGTAAACTAGTTCAACCATTATGGAAAACAGTATGGCAATTCCTCAAAGATCTAGAACTAGATGTACCATATGACCCAGCCATCCCACTACTGGGTATATACCCAAAGGATTATAAATTATGCTACTACAAAGACACATGCACACGTATGTTTATTGTGGCACTATTCACAATAGCAAAGACTTGGAATCAACCCAAATGTCCATCAGTGACAGACTGGATTAAGAAAATGTGGCACATATACACCATGGAATACTATGCAGCCATAAAAAAGGATGAGTTTGCGTCCTTTGTAGGGACATGGATGCAGCTGGAAACCATCA